>NW_027411755.1:16486157-16665744 GCF_047663935.1 Musca autumnalis | reverse complement strand
AGTGATAGTTATTCCAGAAACATTTTTTTTAAATCCACGCAGTGATAGTTATTCCAGAAATATTTTTTTTTAAATCCACGCAGTGATAACTATTCCAGAAATATTTTTTTTAAATCCACGCAGTGATAGTTATTCCAGAAATATTTTTAAAAAAATCCAAGCAGTGATAGTTATTCCAGAAATATTTTTTTAAAAAATCCACGCAGTGATAGTTATTCCAGAAATATTTTTAAAAAATCCACGCAGTGATAGTTATTCCAGAAATATTTTTTTAAAAATCCACGCAGTGATACTTATTCCAGAAATATTTTTAAAAAATCCACGCAGTGATAGTTATTCCAGAAATATTTTTTTAAAAAAATCCACGCAGTTATAGTTATTCCAGAAATATTTTTTAAAAAATCCACGCAGTGATACTTATTCCAGAAATATTTTTAAAAAATCCACGCAGTTATAGTTATTCCAGAAATATTTTTTAAAAAATCCACGCAGTGGTACTTATTCCAGAAATATTTTTAAAAAATCCACGCAGTGATAGTTATTCCAGAAATATTTTTTTAAAAAATCCACGCAGTTATAGTTATTCCAGAAATATTTTTTAAAATATCCACGCAGTGATAGTTATACCAAAAATATTTTTTAAAAATCCACGCAGTGATAGTTATACCAAAAATATTTTTTAAAAAATGCACGCAGTGATAGTTATACCAAAAATATTTTTTAAAAAATGCACGCAGTGATAGTTATACCAAAAATATTTTTATAAAAAATCCACGCAGTGATAGTTATACCAAAAATATTTTTTAAAATATCCACGCAGTGATAGTTATACCAAAAATATTTTTTAAAAAATCCACGCAGTGATAGTTATACCAAAATTTTTTTTTTAAATATCCACGCAGTGATAGTTATACCAAAAATATTTTTTAAAATATCCACGCAGTGATAGTTATACCAAAAATATTTTTTAAAAAATCCACGCAGTGATAGTTATACCAAAAATATTTTTTAAAAAATGCACGCAGTGATAGTTATACCAAAAATATTTTTTAA
Source organism: Musca autumnalis (assembly GCF_047663935.1). Lineage (NCBI taxonomy): Eukaryota > Metazoa > Arthropoda > Insecta > Diptera > Muscidae > Musca > Musca autumnalis. Next base: position 16,664,691 of record NW_027411755.1, on the reverse strand, counting down.
AACATGCACGCAGTGATAGTTATACCAAAAATATTTTTTAAAAAATGCACGCAGTGATAGTTATACCAAAAATATTTTTTAAAAAATGCACGCAGTGATAGTTATACCAAAAATATTTTTTTAAAATATCCACGCAGTGATAGTTATACCAAAAATATTTTTATAAAAAATCCACGCAGTGATAGTTATACCAAAAATATTTTTTAACAAGTGAGCCAAGGCTATAGTCGGGTCGGGGCCGACTATGTGATACCCTACACCACTACCCCTGTTCATAAGCTTTTGACTAATAAAATTCAAAATATTTAAATTGGGATAGCTTAGCGCCTTTGCTCTGAATGTCTTCATTAACACAGGTCAATTTTTTTAAACGCATTTAAGTGCATCGACAGTACAACCCAAATAAAAATGGAAAAGTGGGATGTATGCCAACCATCTCTGTTAGACCCCCATCAACTACTTTCCTTGCCAGGTTTTGCTTTCGATATACCTCCTACAGAAGGGAGATATTAACTTTGAAATAAAACGTTGGCTTTTTTTCCAAATATTTTTTTTTTCACATTCCGACCCCTGAATAATATCCGACAATTATCAAAAATCAAAAGTTTTTTTCCTCTGTGGGACCCCCAATAACACCCAAAATTTCGTGGCGATCCAAAAATTGCGATCTGTAGCATGATTTCTAAAAAAGTGGAAAAATGGGATTATTACCGACCATTGCGATATCTCCGTTATTTTGATACCTACGCCAACCTGCTTTACACCATTGTAATGATGGGATTTTTTACTTTCATTGTCAGACTTTGCTTTTGGAAGGTCCCGAACCAAAGCTGTGATATTCGTCATTATTATTAAAATCGCAAAAATGAAAAGTTGTGTTCTATTAGCGGCTTTTGCGATATCTTCGTTGTTTGACCACCTACGACAACCTACGTAACATCGTCGCAAAGGTGATATTTTCTACTTTCATTAGCAGGTTTTGCTTTTGATATACCCCTTTTAGAAGCGGAGATATTCGCTTAGGAAAAAAACGTTGTCTTTTTTTCCAAATAAGTTTTTTGCCCATTACGACACCTAAATATTATCCGACCACCATCAAAATCAATAGGCTTCTTCATCTGTGTGACCCCCATTAACCCTCAAAATTTCGTGACGATCCGATCAAAATTGCGACCTGTAGCGTGATTACAACAAAATGAAAAAATGGGATGTATTGCCGACTATTGTGATATCTCCGTTATGTGGCCACTTACGCCAACCTACTTTGCATCACTGTAAAGATGGGATTTTCTACTTTCATAGTCGGACTTTGTTTTTGGAAGATCCCCAACCGAAGCTGTGATATTCGTCATTATTATTAAAATCGCAAAAATAAAAAGTTGGGTTCTATTAGCGGCTATTGCGATTTATTCGTTGTTTGATCACCTACGAGAACCTACTTTACATCATTAGAAAGGCGATATTTTCTACTTTAATGGCCAGGTTCTGCTTTTGGTATACCCCATATTGAAGCGGAGATATTCGCTTAGGAAAAAACGTTGTCTTTTTCTCCAAATAAGTTTTTTGCCCATTACGACCCCTAAATATTATCCGACCACCACCAAAATCAATAGGCTTCTTCATCTGTGTGACCCCCATTAACCCTCAAAATTTCGTAACGATCCGATCAAAATTGCGACCTGTAGCGTGATTTCCAAAAAAGTGGAAAAATGGGATGTATTACCGACTTTTGCGATATCTCCGTTATTTGGTCACCTACGCCGACCTAGTTTACATCATTGTAAAGATGGGATCTTCTACTTTCATAGCCAGGCTTTGCTTTTGGAAAGTCCCCAACCAACGCTGTGATATTCGTCATTATAATTAAAATCGCAAAAATGAAAATTTGGGTTTTATTTGCGACTATTGTGATATCTTCGTTGTTTGATCACCTACGAGAACCTACTTTACATCATAAGAAAGGTGATATTTTCTACTTTTATTGTCAGGTTTTGCTTTTGGTATACCCCGTATAGAAGCTGAAATATTCGCTTTGGAAAAAAACGTTGTCTTTTTATCCACATAAGTTTTTTGCCCATTCCGACCCCTAAATATTATCCGACCATCACCAAAATCAATAGGCTTCTTCCCCTCCGGGACCCCCATCAACATCCAAAATTTCGTGACGATCCGATCAAAATTGCGACCTGTAGCGTGATTACAAGGTTTAGATGGACAGACGGACAGACGGACAGACGGACGGACGGACGGACTGACGGACGGACACACATAGCCAGATCGACTCAGCTCGTCGAGACATTCATTTTGGTATATATAAGTATGGGTCTACGACCATTTTTTCGATGCGTTACAAACTTTTTGGCCAAAACCAACTTATAATACCCTCCCCACATAGTGGTGTAGGGTATAAAAATCCACGCAGTGATAGTTATACCAAAAATATTTTTTAAAAAATGCACGCAGTGATAGTTATACCAAAAATATTTTTATAAAAAATCCACGCAGTGATAGTTATACCAAAAATATTTTTTTAAAAATCCACGCAGTGATAGTTATACCAAAAATATTTTTTAAAAAATCCACGCAGGATAGTTATACCAAAAATATTTTTTAAGAAATCCACGCAGGATAGTTATACCAAAAATATTTTTTAAAAAATCCACGCAGTGATAGTTATACCAAAAATATTTTTTAAAAAATCCACGCAGTGATAGTTATACCAAAAATATTTTTTAAAAATCCACGCAGTGATAGTTATACCAAAAATATTTTTTAAAAAATCCACGCAGTGATAGTTATACCAAAAACATTTTTTAAAAAATCCAGGCAGTGATACCAAAAATATTTTTTAAGAAATCCACGCAGTGATAGTTATACCAAAAATATTTTTTTAAAATATCCACGCAGTGATAGTTATACCAAAAATATTTTTATAAAAAATCCACGCAGTGATAGTTATACCAAAAATATTTTTTAAAAATCCACGCAGTGATAGTTATACCAAAAATATTTTTTAAAAAATGCACGCAGTGATAGTTATACCAAAAATATTTTTATAAAAAATCCACGCAGTGATAGTTATACCAAAAATATTTTTTTAAAAATCCACGCAGTGATAGTTATACCAAAAATATTTTTAAAAAATCCACGCAGGATAGTTATACCAAAAATATTTTTTAAGAAATCCACGCAGGATAGTTATACCAAAAATATTTTTTAAAAAATCCACGCAGTGATAGTTATACCAAAAATATTTTTTAAAAAATCCACGCAGTGATAGTTATACCAAAAATATTTTTTAAAAAATCCACGCAGTGATAGTTATACCAAAAACATTTTTTAAAAAATCCAGGCAGTGATACCAAAAATATTTTTTAAGAAATCCACGCAGTGATAGTTATACCAAAAATATTTTTTAAAAAATCCACGCAGTGATAGTTATACCAAAAATATTTTTTAAAAAATCCACGCAGTGATAGTTATACCAAAAATATTTTTTAAAAAATCCACGCAGTGATAGTTATACCAAAAATATTTTTTAAAAAATCCACGCAGTGATAGTTATACCAAAAATATTTTTTTAAAAATCCACGCAGTGATAGTTATACCAAAAATATTTTTTTAAAAATCCACGCAGGATAGTTATACCAAAAATATTTTTAAAAAATCTACGCAGGATAGTTATACCAAAAATATTTTTTAAAAAATCCACGCAGTGATAGTTATACCAAAAATATTTTTTAAAAAATCCACGCAGTGATAGTTATACCAAAAATATTTTTTAAAAAAAACCACGCAGTGATAGTATTGGAAATGTACCAATGCAAATATTTACATACCTGAATATGTTGTAAGGTGTATACATATAAGTACCTGTACACATTGTAGAATAATCATCAGTTGCGAATAAACCACCAAAGTGTAAAAGTGTTCCTCATCTCCAATTGTGCATCCTAACAGGTTATGGGCCCAGGCAGAAATAAAAGTGTGTGTGCATAAAGTGACAAATGGAGACAACAAGGGAAAAGCAGCAGTGAAAAAGGAAAAGTCAACAAGCAGTAATACATTGTGAAAAATTAAAGTGCGCAGTTGTGAAAGTGAAAAGCAAGGAAAATGAATTCTCTCTACAACATTGCGAAATTGGATGATACCAACTACGACTCATGGAGTCTACAAGTGAGAAGTGTCCTGGTACATCAAGACTTGTGGTCGGTGGTTAATGGTGAGATGGAGAAGCCTGTTCCAGATGAAAAGAATGCCAACGAGGTTGCAGCATGGAAGCGCAAAGACGAAAAGGCTACAGCAACCATCATATTGAGTGCAACACCGGTACAGATTGCTCACATCAAGAACTGCGCAACAGCCAAAGAGACTTGGGAAGCGTTGAAAGAGGTACATCGGCCAAAGGGACCGGTAAGAAAAGTGACCCTCTTCAAGCAACTGATCCAGATGCGCATGACAGAAAATGAAGATGTACAGGAGTACATTTGCAAATTTGTGACCATAGTGGAAAAACTGGCAGAAACGGGAATAGATCTACAGGAGGAGCTGTATGTCATCATGCTGTTAGCGAGCCTGCCACCATCGTATGAAAATCTAGTTGTTGCACTAGAAGCGAGAGATGAGCTGCCAAAGTTAAGTGCCCTCAAGATCAAATTGCGTGAAGAATGTGATCGCCGAAAAGTCAGCAACAACAGCGCACACGGTGATGACGACGTTCAGATTTTTATGGCACAAACAAGAAGAAGCAACGAGGTCAGAAATAACGTCGCAGGTACCAGTAAGCAGAAAAATCATCGCAACTTCAAATGCTTCAATTGTGGGCGTTCAGGACATTACGCCGCACAATGTAGAGACCGAGGTGAAAAAGGTAAAAGCAACAGAGAATCAAGCAAGCGTGTATACAACAAGAATGGCAACAGGCGCTCAGGTAACAACAAGAGAAATGTGAAGTGTTACAATTGCGGTCGCCGAGGACATGTTGCCGCACAGTGCATGGACATGGGAAAGTCCAGCGAAGAAACACACACAAATTCATATGCAGTGCTGCAATCGTCGAACAAGAAGAGCGTGTTGAACTCCAGCGTGTGGTGTGTCGACAGCGGAGCATCAAGTCATATGTGTTGTGACAGAAGCTTGTTCAACGAATTTGCAGAGCACACAGAAAAGATCGATTTGGTTGGCGAAAAGAAGATCGTTGCTAGAGGCAAAGGCAGTGTGTGGCTGGCAGATTGTGACATCATGCTGAACGACGTGCTGTATGTACCTGAGATGCAGTGCAATTTTATGTCTGTGGGCAAGATCGCAGAAAAGGCAACAGTGAAGTTTGATAGCAGAGGTGCTAAAATTTTAGAAAATGGAAAAATTGTTATGTTCGCCAGAAAACAAGGAAATTTGTTTTTGTACAGCACGAGGGAAATCAGCAATAAGAAGAAATCCATTGTGAATGCAGACAGGTCACAGCAAATGGGAACATGTTACGAACAAGAGTGTGAAGCATTTTGAGGAAAATGGTTAGTCCAGAACATGTTTGATAAACGGCGATAAAATATAAAATTCAAATGAGATGTAAATAGTTGATAATATAAAATTAATTAATTATGTAAATATGTATATACTAGAATGTAAGATAATCTATAGTCTGTCTATATTTAAGAAAACATTGTATGTCAATGTAAGTTGTATGTCAACTGTAAAGGAAATGTAAATATTTTCATTGAGGAGGAGTATTGGAAATGTACCAATGCAAATATTTACATACCTGAATATGTTGTAAGGTGTATACATATAAGTACCTGTACACATTGTAGAATAATCATCAGTTGCGAATAAACCACCGTAGTGTACAAAAATGTCCTTGTTTTTTCCTCGTGTACATCCCATTGTTCCAGAAATATTTTTTAAAAAATCCACGCAGTGATAGTTATTCCAGAAATATTTTTTAAAAAATCCACGCAGTGATAGTTATTCCAGAAATATTTTTTAAAAAATCCACGCAGTGATAGTTGTTCCACAAATATTTGTTAAAAAATCCATGCAGTGATAGTTGTTCCACAAATATTTTTTTAAAAAATCCACATTGTGATAGTTTTTCCACAAATATTTTTTAAAAAATCCACACGTGGTAGTCATTCCAGAAATATTTTTTAAAAAATCCACGCGGTGATAGTTAGTTATTCCAGAAATATTTTTTAAAAAATCCACGCGGTGATAATATTCCAGAATTATTTTTCCTTTGAAAAATCCACGTTGTGATGGTTACCGCTCCAGAAATTCTATATCATTGTGCTTGAAAATAATCTGTGTAGCGCTACTGATATCAGAGAAGTCTCCTTTGCTTATCGTGGAAAGTTTGTGGGGAACAGTTTTTTTACAATTTAATGCAAACATAGTTCAAGTCACTGCAAATGAACAAACTTTCGCAGAAAAAAATTCAGTCAATCAGTACCATAAGCAAACAGTGAGTGTCTCATGGCAACATTCCATACCCAAAAGTCAACTGAATAGTTTTGAAGAACAATTTTTATTGAAATCATTTGCAATCATCTAAAAAATAAATAAATAGAAAATACCAAAATATTACAAACCCCTTCCAAACCACCCGCTTCTTTTTTCTTTCTTCCTTTTTGGGGTAATGGCAGCAGAATGACATTTAAAATCATTGCAGTTCAAGTGTAACAATGTTGGGAATATTAAGGGACTGGTCGTCCACCAAACAGTAAAGCAACTAGGATGACCAGAAAAAAACTTTAAATTTAAATACTCTTGGGAAATTTCAAAACTCAGTACAGAATAATTGTACAATAAAATATTTTGCGGTTTAGAAGAAAAATTGCTAAGAATTGCTGTTTGGGAATACTTTTAACAAGAGAGTTGTGGCCCTTAAGTAAATGTTGGCACTAGTTTCAAGAATAGGACAAAGTTTTAAATATATCCAAATTTTTTTAGAACACTTTAACTAAAAGATTTATTTTTATTGCACGTGGAAAAATTATTTTTGAGGGTCCATCCAACTCATGGATTTTTTAAACAAATATTTTAGAGGGTCCATCAAACTCGGGGATTTTTAAACCATATTTCTGAGGGTCCATCCAACACGTGGATTTTTTGAAAAATATTTTTAAGAGTCCATCCAACTCGCGGATTTTTTAAAAAATGTGTTTGAAGGTCCTTCCATTTTTTAAAAATTTAATTTTTTAAAAAATATTTTTGGGCGTCTATCCAACTGGTGGATTTTTTAAAAATATATTTTTGAGGCTCCATCCAACTCGTGGATTTTTTAAAAATATATTTTTGAGGCTCCATCCAACTCGTGGATTTTTTAAAAATATCTTTAAGGGTCCATCCAACTCGTGGATTTATTAAAAAATATTTTTGAGGGTCCATCCAACTCGTGGATTTTTTAAAAATATATTTTTGAGGCTCCATCCAACTCGTGGATTTTTTAAAAATATATTTTTGAGGCTCCATCCAACTCGTGGATTTTTTAAAAATATATATTGTTGAGGGTCCATCCAACTCGTGGATTTTTTAAAAATATATTTTTGAGGGTCCATCCAACTCGTGGATTTTTTAAAAATATATTTTTGAGGGTCCATCCAACTCGTGGATTTTTTAAAAATATATTTTTGAGGGTCCATCCAACTCGTGCATTTATTAAAAAATATTTTCTTAAAGCTCCATCCAACTCGTGGATTTAAAAAAAAAATTATTTTTGAGGGTCCATCCAACTCGTGGATTTAAAAAAAAAAATATTTTTGAGGGTCCATCCAACTCGTGGATTTATTAAAAAATATTTTTGAGGGTCAATTCAACTCGTGGATTTGTTAAAAATATATTTTTGATGGTCCATCCAACTCGTGGATTTATTAAAAATATATTTTTGAGGGTCCATCCAACTCGTGGATTTATTAAAAATATATTTTTGAGGTCCATCCAACTCGTGGATTTATTGAAGAAATATTTTTGAGGGTCCATCCAACTCGTGGATTTGTTAAAGAAATATTTTTGAGGGTCCATCCAACTCGTGGATTTATTAAAGAAATATTTTTGAGGGTCCATCCAACTCGTGGATTTATTAAAGAAATATTTTTGAGGCTCCAACCAACTCGTGGATTTTTTAAAAATATATTTTTGAGGCTCCATCCAACTCGTGGATTTTTTAAAAATATATTTTTGAGGCTCCATCCAACTCGTGGATTTTTTAAAAATATATTTTTGAGGCTCCATCCAACTCGTGGATTTTTTAAAAATATATTTTTGAGGCTCCATCCAACTCGTGGATTTTTTAAAAATATATTTTTGAGGCTCCATCCAACTCGTGGATTTTTTAAAAATATATTTTTGAGGCTCCATCCAACTCGTGGATTTTTTAAAAGTATATTTTTGAGGGTCCATCCAATTATTAAAAAATATTTTTGAGGGTCCATCCAACTCGTGCATTTATTAAAAATATATTTTTGAGGGTCCATCCAACTCGTGCATTTATTAAAAATATATTTTTGAGGGTCCATCCAACTCGTGCATTTATTAAAAAATATTTTCTTAAAGCTCCATCCAACTCGTGGATTTAAAAAAAAAATATTTTTGAGGGTCCATCCAACTCGTGGATTTATTAAAAAATATTTTTGAGGGTCCATCCAACTCGTGGATTTTTTAAAAATATATTTTTGAGGCTCCATCCAACTCGTGGATTTTTTAAAAATATATTTTTGAGGCTCCATCCAACTCGTGGATTTTTTAAAAATATATTTTTGAGGCTCCATCCAACTCGTGGATTTTTTAAAAATATATTTTTGAGGATCCATCCAACTCGTGGATTTTTTAAAAATATATTTTTGAGGCTCCATCCAACTCGTGGATTTTTTAAAAATATATTTTTGAGGCTCCATCCAACTCGTAGATTTTTAAAAATATATTTTTGAGGCTCCATCCAACTCGTGGATTTTTTAAAAATATATTTTTGAGGCTCCATCCAACTCGTGGATTTTTTAAAAATATATTTTTGAGGCTCCATCCAACTCGTGGATTTTTTAAAAATATATTTTTGAGGCTCCATCCAACTCGTGGATTTTTTTAAAAATATATTTTTGAGGGTCCATCCAACTCGTGGATTTTTTAAAAATATATTTTTGAGGGTCCATCCAACTCGTGGATTTTTTAAAAATATATTTTTGAGGGTCCATCCAACTCGTGGATTTTTTAAAAATATATTTTTGAGGGTCCATCCAACTCGTGGATTTTTTAAAAATATATTTTTGAGGGTCCATCCAACTCGTGGATTTTTTAAAAATATATTTTTGAGGGTCCATCCAACTCGTGGATTTATTAAAGAAATATTTTTGAGGGTCCATCCAACTCGTGGATTTATTAAAAAATATTTTTGAGGCTCCATCCAACTCGTGGATTTATTAAAAAATATTTTTGAGGCTCCATCCAACTCGTGGATTTATTAAAAAATATTTTTGAGGCTCCATCCAACTCGTGGATTTATTAAAAAATATTTTTGAGGCTCCATCCAACTCGTGGATTTATAAAATTTTTGAATATTTTTTATAGCTCTTGAATTCTTTAGAAATATTTTTGACATGAATTTTAGATTGTATTTAAAGTTTTATCCGAAAATCTCACCAGATGGTATCGCATTTGGGGAATCACTTTTCAATTGCCTTTACTTTTTGTCTAACCCTTAATTAATTTAAAAGATATTATTCTTTTAATTGTTACTAAAATTAATAGAAAATTGTTATCCCACTCATTTGCCGCGTGCTTTTTACCCAAAATACTTATTTACAAAATAAAGGCTACTTTACTATGGTGATAACTTTGGCATTATCATAAATATAATGAAAGAAAGGTCAACATCATAGTGAAGATTGCTATGAAAATTAATTAATTTCATGAAAGCCATTAACCAAAATAAAAAAAAAACCCCAGGCCTTTGCAGTCAGGTCTTTGCCCTCAAGTGTCTGATGAAAATTGAGTAAAAGAAGAAGAAAAAACGAAACTCTACAATATTTGCCTTTGCCTTACCATTAGATAAATATCCTTTTTGTTGTTGTTGGGTTTTTTCGCTCAAAGATAGTACAGATGGTAGTTATGATAAATATTTGTATTGTTAAGGGTTTATCTGAGGCTTATAAACGGAATTGTTTATGGCAAAATAGAGTAGTAAGTAAGGATAAAATATTGAAACAATAGCCATGCTCTATTTCCTTTTGTTATCTTTGCTTCTATTTGCTGGCAGCTGAATGCATAAATTGATGTTTAGTCTTCGTCATCATCATTATTATTATTTAATAAAGAAACTTAATTGATATTAACTTTTATTAGACAATCATAGTAATATTAATAAATATTTGCTGCAGAGAAGAATTGCAAATGACACATTGCAAAGATGCAAAATAGCTGTAGTTTGCATAACAACAATGGCAGAGCAGCATAATATTGTTTATTGAAGAGACAATGGACGTGATGGCGGAACTTTTGTTTTATGCAAAGAAGGGGACAAGAAGAATAAGGAGGCAGAATTGTTATTAAGACGAATGGCTAACAAAAGATTTATTTACAAAAGCATTAACAAAAGGAAAGTAGTAAAGTCAATGACCTGTAAATGTTTAGTAGGGAAAATAATGAGGAAAACGACTTCCGCAAGAGGACAATGACCAGGTGGACTTCTAAGTAAATCCAAGGACTATAAGCGTGGATTTTTTAAACAAATTTTAAAGGCCAGTCCAGGGACTATAATCGTGGATTTTTTAAACAAATTTTAAAGGCCAGTCCAAGGACTATAAACGTGGATTTTTTAAACAAATTTTAAAGGCCAGTCCAAGGACTATAAACGTGGATTTTTTAAACAAATTTTAAAGGCCAGTCCAAGGACTATAAGCGTAGATTTTTTAAGCAAATTTTAAAGGCCAGTCCAAGGACTATAAGCGTGGATTTTTTTAAACAAATTTTAAAGGCCAGTCCAAGGACTATAAGCGTGGATTTTTTAAACAAATTTTAAATTTCAGTCCAAGTACTATAAGCGTGGATTATTTAAACAAATTTTAAAGGCCAACCCAAGTACTATAAGCGTGGATTATTTAAACAAATTTTAAAGACCAACCCAAGTACTATAAGCGTGGATTATTTAAACAAATTTTAAAGGCCAACCCAAGCACTATAAGCGTGGATTTTTTAAACAAATTTTAAAGGCCAATCCAAGCATTATAAGCGTGGATTTTTTAAACAAATTTTAAAGACCAACCCAAGCACTATAAGCGTGGATTTTTTAACCAAATTTTAAAGGCCAACCCAAGCACTATAAGCGTGGATTTTTTAAACAAATTTAAAAGGCCAAACCTAAGCACTATAAGCGTGGTTTATTTAAACAAATTTTAAAGGCCAACCCAAGCACTATAAGCCTGGATTATTTAAACAAATTTTAAAGGCCAACCCAAGTACTATAAGCGTGGATTATTTAAACAAATTTTAAAGGCCAACCCAAGTACTATAAGCGTGGATTATTTAAACAAATTTTAAAGGCCAACCCAAGCACTATAAGCCTGGATTATTTAAACAAATTTTAAAGGCCAACCCAAGTACTATAAGCGTGGATTTTTTAAACAAATTTTAAAGGCCAACCCAAGTACTATAAGCGTGGATTTTTTAAACAAATTTTAAAGGCCAACCCAAGTACTATAAGCGTGGATTATTTAAACAAATTTTAAAGGCCAACCCAAGCACTATAAGCCTGGATTATTTAAACAAATTTTAAAGGCCAACCCAAGTACTATAAGCGTGGATTATTTAAACAAATTTTAAAGGCCAACCCAAGCACTATAAGCCTGGATTATTTAAACAAATTTTAAAGGCCAACCCAAGTACTATAAGCGTGGATTATTTAAACAAATTTTAAAGGCCAACCCAAGCACTATAAGCCTGGATTATTTAAACAAATTTTAAAGGCCAACCCAAGTACTATAAGCGTGGATTATTTAAACAAATTTTAAAGGCCAACCCAAGCACTATAAGCCTGGATTATTTAAACAAATTTTAAAGGCCAACCCAAGTACTATAAGCGTGGATTTTTTAAACAAATTTTAAAGGCCAACCCAAGTACTATAAGCGTGGATTTTTTAAACAAATTTTAAAGGCCAACCCAAGTACTATAAGCGTGGATTTTTTAAACAAATTTTAAAGGCCAACCCAAGTACTATAAGCGTGGATTTTTTAAACAAATTTTAAAGGCCAACCCAAGTACTATAAGCGTGGATTTTTTAAACAAATTTTAAAGGCCAACCCAAGTACTATAAGCGTGGATTTTTTAAACAAATTTTAAAGGCCAACCCAAGTACTATAAGCGTGGATTTTTTAAACAAATTTTAAAGGCCAACCCAAGTACTATAAGCGTGGATTTTTTAAACAAATTTTAAAGGCCAACCCAAGTACTATAAGCGTGGATTTTTTAAACAAATTTTAAAGGCCAGTCTCTGGTCTATAAAAGTGATACCTTTGGTACAGTTTAAAATTCCAAATGATTGTACGATCTTTGCGTCAATTGTAATATGCGTCGAGACCAAGTTCACCCGATCCACTAGTTAAATATATTTTTATGGACACATATATAAATTGATCCCCAAATTTTCCGTATTTCTATTTCATATTGCAAAATTTCTAACTTTTATTTTATTTGCTGTTTTTATTGCTGTTTGTCCGACTGACATAATTTTGCTTATCATAGCACAAAAGTCTTTAAGTTAATATTCTGTTTATTAATGTAATCCAATTTTAAAGGCCAACCCAAGCACTATAAACGTGGATTTTTTAAACAAATTTTAAAGGCCAACCCATGCACTATAAGCGTGGATTTTTTAAACAAATTTTAAAGGCCAACCCAAGCACTATAAGCGTGGATTTTTTAAACAAATTTTATAGGCCAACCCAAGCACTATAGGCGTGGATTTTTTAAACAAATTTTAAAGGCCAACCCAAGCACTATAGGCGTGGATTTTTTAAACAAATTTTAAAGGCCAACCCAAGCACTATAAGCGTGGATTTTTTAAACAAATTTTAAAGGCCAACTCAAGCACTATAAGCGTGGATTTTTTAAACAAATTTTAAAGGCCAGTCCATGGACTATAAGCGTGGATTTTTTAAACAAATTTTAAAGGCCAGTCCATGGACTATAAGCGTGGATTTTTTAAACAAATTTTAAAGGCCAGTCCATGGACTATAAGCGTGGATTTTTTAAACAAATTTTAATGGCCAACCCAAGCACTATAAGCGTGGATTTTTTAAACAAATTTTAAAGGGCAACCCAAGCGCTATAAGCGTGGATTTTTTAAACAAATTTTAAAGGCCAACCCAAGCACTATAAGCGTGGATTTTTTAAACAAATTTTAAAGGCCAACCCAAGCACTATAAGCGTGGATTTTTTAAACAAATTTTAAAGGCCAACCCAAGCACTATAAGCGTGGATTTTTTAAACAAATTTTAAAGGCCAACCCAAGCACTATAAGCGTGGATTTTTTAAACAAATTTTAAAGGCCAAACCTAAGCACTATAAGCGTGGATTATTTAAACAAATTTTAAAGGCCAACCCAAGCACTATAAGCGTGGATTATTTAAACAAATTTTAAAGGCCAACCCAAGTACTATAAGCGTGGATTATTTCAACAAATTTTAAAGGCCAACCCAAGCACTATAAGCGTGGATTTTTTAAACAAATTTTAAAGGCCAACCCAAGCACTATAAGCGTGGATTTTTTAAACAAATTTGAAAGGCCAACCCAAGCACTATAAGCGTGGATTTTTTAAACAAATTTTAAAGGCCAACCCAAGCACTATAAGCGTGGATTATTTAAACAAATTTTAAAGGCCAACCCAAGTACTATAAGCGTGGATTATTTAAACAAATTTTAAAGGCCAACCCAAGCACTATAAGCGTGGATTTTTTAAACAAATTTTAATGGCCAACCCAAGCACTATAAGCGTGGATTTTTTAAACAAATTTTAAAGGCCAACCCAAGCGCTATAAGCGTGGATTTTTTAAACAAATTTTAAAGGCCAACCCAAGCACTATAAGCGTGGATTTTTTAAACAAATTTTAAAGGCCAACCCAAGCACTATAAGCGTGGATTTTTTAAACAAATTTTAAAGGCCAGTCCATGGACTATAAGCGTGGATTTTTTAAACAAATTTTAAAGGCCAACCCAAGCACTATAAGCGTGGATTTTTTAAACAAATTTTAAAGGCCAACCCAAGCGCTATAAGCGTGGATTTTTTAAACAAATTTTAAAGGCCAACCCAAGCACTATAAGCGTGGATTTTTTAAACAAATTTTAAAGGCCAACCCAAGCACTATAAGCGTGGATTTTTTAAACAAATTTTAAAGGCCAACCCAAGCACTATAAGCGTGGATTTTTTAAACAAATTTTAAAGGCCAACCCAAGCACTATAAGCGTGGATTTTTTAAACAAATTTTAAAGGCCAAACCTAAGCACTATAAGCGTGGATTATTTAAACAAATTTTAAAGGCCAACCCAAGCACTATAAGCGTGGATTATTTAAACAAATTTTAAAGGCCAACCCAAGTACTATAAGCGTGGATTATTTAAACAAATTTTAAAGGCCAACCCAAGCACTATAAGCGTGGATTTTTTAAACAAATTTTAAAGGCCAACCCAAGCACTATAAGCGTGGATTTTTTAAACAAATTTTAAAGGCCAACCCAAGCACTATAAGCGTGGATTTTTTAAACAAATTTTAAAGGCCAACCCAAGCACTATAAGCGTGGATTATTTAAACAAATTTTAAAGGCCAACCCAAGTACTATAAGCGTGGATTATTTAAACAAATTTTAAAGGCCAACCCAAGCACTATAAGCATGGATTTTTTAAACAAATTTTAAAGGCCAACCCAAGCACTATAAGCGTGGATTTTTTAAACAAATTTTGAAGGCCAACCCAAGCACTATAAGCGTGGATTTTTTAAACAAATTTTAAAGGCCAACCCAAGCACTATAAGCGTGGATTATTTAAACAAATTTTAAAGGCCAACCCAAGCACTATAAGCGTGGATTTTTTAAACAAATTTTAAAGGCCAACCCAAGCACTATAAGCGTGGATTTTTTAAACAAATTTTAAAGGCCAAACCTAAGCACTATAAGCGTGGTTTATTTAAACAAATTTTAAAGGCCAACCCAAGCACTATAAGCCTGGATTATTTAAACAAATTTTAAAGGCCAACCCAAGTACTATAAGCGTGGATTATTTAAACAAATTTTAAAGGCCAACCCAAGCACTATAAGCGTGGATTATTTAAACAAATTTTAAAGGCCAACCCAAGTACTATAAGCGTGGATTATTTAAACAAATTTTAAAGGCCAACCCAAGTACTATAAGCGTGGATTTTTTAAACAAATTTTAAAGGCCAGTCTCTGGTCTATAAAAGTGATACCTTTGGTACAGTTTAAAATTCCAAATGATTGTACGATCTTTGCGTCAATTGTAATATGCGTCGAGACCAAGTTCACCCGATCCACTAGTTAAATATATTTTTATGGACACATATATAAATTGATCCCCAACTTTTCCGTATTTCTATTTCATATTGCAAAATTTCTAACTTTTATTTTATTTGCTGTTTTTATTGCTGTTTGTCCGACTGACATAATTTTGCTTATCATAGCACAAAAGTCTTTAAGTTAATATTCTGTTTATTAATGTAATCCAATTTTAAAGGCCAACCCAAGCACTATAAACGTGGATTTTTTAAACAAATTTTAAAGGCCAACCCATGCACTATAAGCGTGGATTTTTTTAAACAAATTTTAAAGGCCAACCCAAGCACTATAAGCGTGGATTTTTTAAACAAATTTTAAAGGCCAACCCAAGCACTATAGGCGTGGATTTTTTAAACAAATTTTAAAGGCCAACCCAAGCACTATAGGCGTGGATTTTTTAAACAAATTTTAAAGGCCAACCCAAGCACTATAAGCGTGGATTTTTTAAACCAATTTTAAAGGCCAACCCAAGCACTATAAGCGTGGATTTTTTAAACAAATTTTAAAGGCCAGTCCATGGACTATAAGCGTGGATTTTTTAAACAAATTTTAAAGGCCAGTCCATGGACTATAAGCGTGGATTTTTAAACAAATTTTAAAGGCCAGTCCATGGACTATAAGCGAGGATTTTTTAAACAAATTTTAAAGGCCAGTCCATGGACTATAAGCGTGGATTTTTTAAACAAATTTTAAAGGCCAGTCCATGGACTATAAGCGTGGATTTTTTAAACAAATTTTAAAGGCCAGTCCATGGACTATAAGCGTGGATTTTTTAAACAAATTTTAAAGGCCAGTCCATGGACTATAAGCGTGGATTTTTTAAACAAATTTTAAAGGCCAGTCCATGGACTATAAGCGTGGATTTTTTAAACAAATTTTAAAGGCCAGTCCAAGGACCATAAGCGTGGATTTTTTAAACTAATTTTAAAGGCCAGTCCAAGGACCATAAGCGTGGATTTTTTAAACAAATTTTAAAGGCCAGTCCAAGGACTATAAGCGTGGATTTTTAAAGAAATTTTAAAGTCCAGTCCAGGGACTATAAACGTGGATTTTTTTAAACAAATTTTAAAGGCCAGTATCTGGCCTATAAAAGTGATACCTTTGATACAGTTTGAAATTCAAAATTCTCCAGAAAGCATAGAGATCGTAATCTATGCGGATGATGATTGTACGATCTTTGCGTCGGGTATATATGATATGTTATGTATTTAGTGCAATTCTTCCATCTGTTCACCTAGACGGCTGACTGGTGGGTCTTCCTGAATAGTTAGGTCGATGGTACTCTGGTTCCTACACTACTAGCTAATTTCAGAAATTAACCTGGTAGAGGAGATGATTCAAACATTCTTCTCATACAATAAATGTTTGATCCTAAATCTTCAATTTTAATATGCGTTGAGACCAAGCTCACCCGATCAACTAGTTAAATATATTTTTATGGACACATACATACATAAATTGACCCTCAACTTTTCGGTATTTCTATTTCATATTGTAAAATTTCTAACTTTGAGGGGTTTTATTGCTGTTTGTCCGACTGACATAATTTAGCTTATCATAGCACAAAAGTCTTTAAGTTAATATTCTGTTTATTAATGTAATCGAGTTTTTGTTTATTAAATTTGTGCTCCCCCATTCATATTTGCCCTAGTGCCACACAAACTGTCAGTATGTCATAACACTTTGTGTGTTGCAAAATGTTCACATACAGCAGTCGACATAAATACAAATGTTTATAAAAAACAGCTTGTCATTTTGGTCCAATGTTTTGTTTTTCGTCGTAAACTCGTCCAAAAGGACTCATTTCATTTTTTTTTTTTTGTTCAAATATGAATGGTAGAAAGTAAGATATATATGTGCGTGTGTGTGTGCTCGCTTTTTTGTATCACATCTCATTTACATAGATGATATTTATAAAATTAAATTACATGAATATACACTTACATACGGGATATTTGTGCTTGTGTGTATTCATTTCTGCATATTGTATATCATGGATGTATGAACTTTTTTTTAATAAATATTCATAATATGAATGAATATAAAACACTTACCAAGAGATTCATTCATTTAATGAATGTGAACAGTGTCCTTTGTTGTCACTTAAAGGGTTGTATGGCAAAAAAAAAGAGAAACTGTGATGTTCTTTTGTTTATTTAAACACAGATATTAATTTTTTAATTCGTAACAAAGAACAATGTTGTTGTTGTAACAGTGTTTATAATTGTGTTTGCATGTTCGTTCTTCTACTCAATCTGGCTCGGAATCTATCTCTAGTTCCAGGAAAATGGTTGATTCGATGGGATGTAATCACAGATCCACTGGAGTTTGATTAGTAGATTTGGCAGAGCAGTTGAAAAGGTGCAGTGTGTCGTGCGGGGTCATGTCGCTAGCTGGGCAGATGTTTTGCACTGTGCTACTGATACTTGCCCAATAGGAATTTAAGCGACTGCAGTATCCTGAGCGTAGTTGAGCCAAAAATACTCTGGTTTGTCGTGGCAGCTGACGCTCCTCAACTGCGATAGATGGGGGATGTACTGCGAGGACTTTATTCACACTGTATTTGCTTATGGACTTAGCAACAGCGTCCGTGTGAATGCTATTCAGATCTGCCTGATATGCCTCTTGATCTAAGGATTCTCTCCTATATTGTTGGACCACTATCTCTAGAGCATGAATATCTTTCCTGATATGCCTGGCACGGTTCTCTTGAACCAAATTTAAATGGAAGGTGCTTACACCTGGGAAGTTTTTGCGGATTCTGAAACTACAATGTTCATAGATGAGAAAAATTAAAAAACAAAAAAATAGCGATTTAAGTTGACATTTTTAAGAGTTTTTTAGGTTTTCACGACTTTGCTGGGAAACTGCAAGTCCTATCGAAATGGGACAAAAAAACATGTTATAGCTATTTTACCCTTATTGAGATATAGAAGTTTAAATTATCCATCCAACTCGTGGATTTTTTAAAAAATATGTTTGAGCGTCCATTCAACACTTGGATTTTTTTAAAAACATATTTTTGAGCGTCCATCCAACTCGTGAATTTATTAAAAAATATTTTTGAGGGTCCATCCAGCTCGTGGATTTTTTTTTTAAAAAATTATTTTGAGGGTCCATCCAGCTCGTGGATTTTTTTTAAAAAAATATGTTTAAAGGTCCATCTAACAAGTGAATTTTTTAAAAATATTTTTGAGCGTCCATCCAACTCCTGAATTTATTAAAAAATATTTTTGAGGGTCCATCAAACTCGTGGATTTTTTAAAAAATATTTTTGAGCGTCACTCTACTCGTAGATTTTTAAAAAAATTATTTTTGAGGGTCCATCCAACTAGTGGATTTTTTAAAAACATAGTTTTGAGTGTCTATTCAACTCGTGGATTTTTTGATTTAATTCATGGCATTTTTAAAAAATATTTTTAAGAGTCCATCCAATTCGTGCACTTATTAAAAAATATTTTTGAGGGTCCATCCAACTCATGAATTTTTTGAAAATATTTTCGAGGGTCCTTGCTACTAGTAGATTTTTAAAAAAATATTTTTGTGGGACCATCCATCTCGCGGATTTATAACAAATATTTTTGAGGGGCCATCCAACTCATGAATATTTTAAAAAAATATTTTCGAGATTCCCTGCTATTAGTGGTTTTTTTAAAAAATTATTTTTGTGGGTCCATCCAACTCGTGTTTTTTTTAAACATTTTGGGCATATACCGAGGCTCGGGATTTATTAAAAAATATTTTTAGGCGTCCATCTAACTCGTGGATTTTTCAAAAAAATATTTTTTGAAAACCCATCCAAATGGTTGTTATTTTAAAAAACATAGTTTTGAGTGTCCATTCAACACCTGGATTTTTTAAAAAATATTTTTGAGGGTCCATTCAACTTGTGGATTTTTTAAAAAATATTTTTGAGTGTCCTTCCAAATGGTGGATTTAAAAAAAATATTTTTGAGGGTCCATCCAACGTGCGGTTTTTTCTTAAAAAATATTTTTGAATTTCCATTCAATTTGTGGATTTTTGTACAGAATTTTCACTGCTACAACATTATCTTTAGTCCTGTTACGATAGGATTGGCGGTTTCCAAGCAAAATCGTTAAAATCTTAAAAAAAATCTAAAAATGTGAACTTTGATCGCGATTTATTAAAAAATCCATCCAGCGGTTTTTTTTTCTTGTTTTTGGATTTTTCTCATGTACATTGTAGTTTAAGATTCCGCAAAAACTTCCCAGGTGTAAGCACCTTCCATTTAAATTTGGTTCAAGAGCAGGTAATAATCGAGCAATTACTGCAACGAAAACATCTCATTGTGTTGCTGTACTGGAAGAATCTTTACCTCCTCATGTAGATGATCCACTGAAGACTTTAGGAGGCACCCTGTTGCTGTTCTCAGGGCGGCATTCATACAAGTTTGGATCTCTTTTCATAGCGTATCAACTAAATTCGGGGACCAAACTGGGGGACCAAAACTTGATTTTTTTCCACAATTGAAAAAAAATACTTCTTGTCAATTTGTTTGAAAAAAACTATAATTTATATAGGAAACGTTATGGAAAAAACACACATTTTTACCCATGTAATTTTATCCATGTATGTAAGAAACCAAATTGATTTCATTCTCATAGATACGCGCCAATTTACGTCTATAACAAAGACCTGGACATACCCAGGAGCAGATTTTCCTTCTGATAATAATCATCTTATGGCAATATGTGCACAAATATTATATCTAAATCCAAAAAAAAAAAAAAAACACATCGTAAACAACTTGATATTGAAAAACTTGCAAATCCTTTCATTAAAAGTAATATAAAGCATAACTTCAATTTGCAACTGAACACAATTAATGCTGATGAGGTTGAAAATAGATGAGAAAGAGTTAAAACTACCATAAACACCATATCTCAACATGATCTGGGAAACTACACAAAACCAAAGATGCCGAAAATACAAAAATTCAAATTACGAATTGTATTGGGAGCTCAACAGAGAAATTCAAACAGCCATACGAGTTGCCAAAATCGCTTATTTGAATAATCAGTGCCAAGAAATAGAAAGATTGAGAAACCTACACGATGATTAAAACCTACACAAGAAATTGAAGGAAGTTGCTGGTGTACATCGTAAACCAACTTCTACTGTACTATACAATGAAACTAATGAAATAGTGACTGAGATTAGCGAGAAAAAAATAATTCGGAAAGACTATATACAAAAGCTCTTTACAGATGATAAAAGATCATGCTACGAAAATCAATCCAGGCAAATATTGTCTGGAACGAGTATAACGGACTCTGAAGTAGAATGGAATAGAATGAGGGACAAAAAAAGCAACTGGGCCTGACGAGATACCTTCAGAAATATTAAAACTCATTGATGGAAACAACCTACAACTAGTTACCAAACTTTTCAACCATATGTATATATGACACAGGACAATTTCCACAAGACTGGCTGAAGTCCACGTTTATAGCAATACCGAAGAAGAGCCATGCCAAACGATGCAATGACTATAGACTCATAAGCCTTATGAGTCATGCATTAATGATATTCCTTAAAATAATTCATAATAGGATATATGAACAATGCGAGTACTTAATAAGATATACACAATTCGGATTTAAGGTAAGGAAAAGGCACACGAGAAGCTTTGTTTTGTATCCAAGTTCTTATACAAAAATGTCAGGAAGTTTAGAAGGACGTATTCATATGCTTCATCGACTACGAAAAAGCCTTTGACACGGTACATCACGATAAGCTGATCGAAATAAACAAGTCTATTGGAATAGAAGACAAAGAAATAAGATGCATAAAAAGTTTATACTGGCATCAAACTGCTCAAACTGATGTCAACGGAGATACAACAGAAGAAATAGTGATATCCAAAGGAGTTCGACAAGGATGTGTCTTATCTCCACTACTATTTAATATATACTCTGAAAAATATTTCAAGAAGCATTTTTAAACATTCAAGAAGGTATACAAACCAGATATAAATATATGAACAACATCCGATACTCCGACGACCCCACTATTCTGGCTGATACTATGTCCGGACTACAAAGTCTTATGAACAGACTCACTGAATACGGCGAACAATATGGGCTAAAAATTAATACCCCAAAGACTAAGTTTTATTTAATTTTTAGAAAGTGTTGTTTCGAAAGTTATCTCCAAAATAATGCCTCCGGTAGCTTCTTCACGAATGAATGTTCCAACCGGAACGCTTTCTCTTTCTCCGTCAATTGAACTTTTGTCTCTGAACAAATCATTTTCACAAAATTATTATTCTGTTTTGAAACCTCTGTTGATTTATCAGCCATTGGTAGAACTAGGCAATTCTCAACAACTAGTTGGGGTATGGGTCGTTCGACACGCTGATAATTGGCTAGGCATCGCTCATTGTCTGCATCCAAAGGTTCCTGCTCACACGGGCTTTGTTGGGTTCCCAAACTACTGCCACGGGATGTTTTATTTTTGTTGGAACTTTTCGATTTCGTTTGCAGAAAAGTTCTGCAGGAAATGTCGCCCAATGACTTCGTGGACTTAATGTCCACTTTGTGTATACAAAAATTTGCCTTCAGATGCCTGACATTTAAGGAGACAATTAAGCAATATAAGAGGATTTGCAAATGATTGGTCCGCAGCATATAAACTCCGGACTGATGTTTGTAAAACACAGGGAAATTCATACTTTGGGCATCGACCATGAAATAGCCACCATTGCGGCCTGGTATGTAACCAAATCCCAGAAAACGATTAAAACATTCCAAAATTCCAAATTGTTGTTTAACGAAAAAATTGATCAAAGCAAAGGCAAGGTTTGCGGGTCCATTAGTGGGTTCACTAAATAATCTGCCCTGTTGCATTGTCTTAAGGCAAACATTGAAAGGCTTTCCCTCCATGGAACACAAATCGGCCAAGTCCTCTAATTGAAAACCACTCTCATTTGCAGCGACTTCTTTGCGACTCTCCCGGAAGTAATGTTCACCACTGAGCACAATTTGATCCATCACTTTTTGATTCCATTGATTTAGTGGTACTACCCGACTGGCACATAAAGCCATTACAGTTATGGCCAAGAATGATTTCTGAGCATTTTATGCTTTACTGTTACATATGTATGGGCATTTTGGGCTTCCTCACTGAACTCCATACAGACCAAAGACGTCCTGGAATTTCTACATCATAACCATTAGCCATGGACATCGGTAATTTGCGCCGATACCCGGCGGTATTAATGTCTTTTAATCTACGGGAATTTTATCTTCAATGTCTAAAATCCATTCAACATTCTCCGAGTGCACACAACCCTCAGAACGTAACTGATATTCTTGGCATGGTATTGGTACCATGGATATTTTATGGAATTTCTTCAAAAGATGATCGCAAATTTCGGCGGGACATATTGGCATACTTTAGACGGGGGATTTTGATAGATAATTTGGAATAAAATAGTTTTTCGGAACTTTTTATTTATTCATTTTTTTTTCAAAAGTGTATTAGGGTGAACGTACAATTTTTTGGAACGTAGATTTAAAACATACTATTTTAAACGTTGGTTTTTGTATTTTTGAACGCACACGCAAGACGCAGAGTTATAGGTTTGGCCCTTAAAAAATATGTTTCAATAAATGTGGATTTTTTAAAATCGTACATTTAAAAAAAAAAAAAACATAAACGTGGATTTGTTAAAAAATATTTTGTTAATAAACTTTAATTTTTTAAAAAATCTTTTTTAATAATTGTGCATTTTTTAAAAATATTTTTTCATAAATGTAGATTTTTTAAAAAACATGAATTTTTTAAACAAATATTTTTCATAAAATTTGATTTTTTAAAAAATATATTTTCATAAATACGAGTTTTGTAAAAATACTTGGATTTTTTAAAAATACAGTATAATCTCGATAATCCGGACACCACATGTTTTGGCGGTGTCCGGATTATCGAATTGTCCGGATTACCGAGTAGTTACGAAAAACACTCAATTTTGTGTTAAAATTATAAATAATGCAAAATTTTATCAATATATTAATATTTTATTTAATATTAAATATACCGTATGTTAAGATTTTATGCCTGGGTTCGATTTCCTGGTGAGAAAACATCACATTTTCAACGGTGGGAAAAATACCGCTCAATGTGATTTTGGCGAATTTTCCTCAGAAAATTTGCAATTTATCTACAAGTGGTGTCGTAAGATTCGCTGCTGGGACTCTTCTATAAAAAGTAGGTGCCTTCTCGTTGAGCTAATATGGATCGGGATGCACTCAATAACATGAGAGAAGTATCCCTTGTCCCTTCGGGGATATTTTTAGTAACATATGTATATAAAATTTCGAATGACTTTAAACGACAAGATTTGTTACACAGAAGTTAAAAAAAAGCATTTTTGAGAAAAAAATGCCTTCCGAATATTCTTTTAGAAAACCCCTTAAAATATTTACCAAATAAAATTTGGAACTACTTTTCTAGGCTTGAGGACCCAAACATGGAAATATATTATTGTCGTCTGCCACATTTTCACGCAATTTTAGGATAAATGGCTGGACAAAAGAATTCGGACGATTTTCCAACCTCTCGCTAATTAGAACCCTAAAACTCTGAACAAAGTTTTTTTTTTTTTTTTTTTTTGCCATTTTACAGTGATATTTGAATTAATCCTCTTTCGAATTAAGCTGTTATGGGGTATGAGGTACTGATTTCACCGAAGTCCCATGGGACATGGGATATGTCTACCCACATTCAACCACTAAGCTACGTTTCACGGGTGGTTAAGTTCGATCATCATCTTGCTTTTGGCTTTTTAAGTCACTTAAGCAGCTTCAAATAGGACTAATTTTTGCTCACAACGAATGAATTTTGCAAAAAAATTATTTTTAATTAATAAAAAACCAAATTACCACCGCAAATAATAAAATGAATAGCAGAAATAACTCAATGTAGAAGAAAACAAGTAAAAAAGTATCGGTCGGCTTTGCCGACAGAGATATACCCTCAGCCTGTGTGGATTGAAATACTTTTTTTCCAAAAAAAAAAAAAAAAAAAAGAAATGTATGGGCGTATGAACCGACAGAAATATGGATTGGATATCGATAGATAGGGGTTTTGTACCATACTAGCCTACGAAAAACATAATATCGGGCCACTAGGGAAACCTTCAGTAATAATGTCCAAAGGATCCTCGAACAGACCCTCAACTACAAAAATGTGTTGAACATTTGTATGAGCGGTAACCCAAGTATTGGGCCGATAGGTCCTAAATTTGAACATAAACTAAGCTTGGACAAAAAATTTCGAGATCGAAAATTTGGACCAAATCGGTTGCTACGTTTGTGAGATATTGCGCTTATCATTTTAGCAAATATTTTCAAACATTTGTGGGAGAGGTACCGGAAGCAGTGGACCTATAAGCACTACCATCGAATTTCATCTAATATTCTAAGAAATATTACGATATCCAAAGTGTGGACGAGCGCATAATTCGGTTCGAGCTCTATAGCCACTACATATAGTGCCATAGGGTTTTTTTGCAACTTTCGGGCTATTTACTGTCGTAATTGAGACAGAGAATGCAAGATGCGTCAACAAAAATCAAAGTGATTCGAGAACAGCTCTTAAAGTGAATTTATCCAAAATTTTGTGTGGGAGGTACCCGAAAGACTGAACAAAACAAATATAGTCCATATTCGAACCTGATCTATATCTGGTAAATATATTAGTAAGTAAGTAAGTATGGACCAAATCGCTCACTCCCATCCAGAGTTATCGTGCGCACAATTTTTCTGAACATTTTTAAACTTTTGTGTGGGAGGTACCTGAAGGAGTGGACCGATATGGCTTATCTTCGAACTTAAACTAAGTTTGCACAAAATATTACGAAGACCAAATTGTGGACCGAATCGGCAGATCCGTTCGAGAGTTATCTTGCGCTCCAACAACTACACACGGAGTCATAGGGCTTTTCTTGCAACTTTCAGGCTATTTTCTCAGGAAGTGTGGACTTGCCGCTGATGAAACTTGTACCATCGTATGGGGGGCAGTGAATATAAGTTACTACAACAAAAATCAAAGCGATTAGAGATCAGGCCCTAAGCTGAACGTTTCCGAAATATTGTGTGGGAGGTACCCGAACTTGGATCTATACCAACAATTCTCTTATGGAATTTTGCAAACCCCCATACAGGGGTGCCAAGTTGGTGTTTTTCCGCTACTTCTGGTATTTTTGACGTACAAAAACCACTGTTTAACCAGGAATGTCAACTGTTTTAAGATAAAAATCGCTACAGACTTATGGAGCGTATGTGGCTGTAGCGATTTTTACCTCGGAACAGTTGGCATCCCTGCCCCCATAGAAGATGGTTAGCCATATTGTTTTATCGAAATTGCTGACATTTGGTATTTAGTCTTCTTCATAAACGAAAGGAAACTAATTATCCCATTTTACTTCAATACAATTAGTGGTGAAGGCTATAACAAGTTCGACCTGGCCGAACTTAACGGCGTTCTTACTTGTTTTTTTTTTTTTTTTTTTTTTTTTGAAATGGAATATGATATTATTGACAATATTTGTGATATATACATACATATATCGTCTGATCCGTCGGGAAAGGTCGTAAGTCCACTTTTTTTGGAAATCGCGTTTTTGTTACAGGATGATAGTACAAGTCAAAACACGTCGTATGATACAAAGAAAATGGTAGTATGTCGCGTGTTTCTATATGTTTTGCCCTTGTTGGAAAAGGTCGTAAGTCCACAAAACGTACAAATTTGAGTACGAAAAGGTCGGAAGTCCACAGGAAAATGTATACTTTAAAAGAATACTACAGCTAATGTAGTTCAGATATAATGTTTAACGTCATCCATGGTTGGGGTACTATGTAAAGAACTAGCCCACACCTTTGGATGATAATCGGATGATATTTGGCGGAGCCTGTGGACCAAACTTTTGAACAAAAATGTGATAATTTCTATATTGCAACGAACATTTACGTTTGAAATCTATTTTCCCCTATAAGCGAACTGATTATGAAAGATGGGCGTCTGGCCTTTTCTTTTATACAAATTGGTATGTGTATGTGTTCAAATACCTCATATATTGAAAAATTTGTAAAAAAAAATCAAAATTTTTACTGTTTTTACTGTCGTATATCTTACTTAACTTTATCAACTGGTAATTTGTGGTTTCTCTAGGGACATTTATTCACATAACGAGATTAGTTTGTATTCTGAATTCAATTAAGTAATACCTTCTAACGGACGGGTAAGTGCAATGTTTATTTATTAAATGATTCTAATATAATAATTGATTGAAATGATATTAAACTAAGAAGGCATCATGATTTTTGCTAACAAAGAGCATTATGAATTTGGAATGGAATTAGACGATGGTGTCATGGGTCTAGTTCCCTATGGTTTTCACGGTGATTCTGAAAGCTCTGATGATAAACTTCCTAAACGCAGGAAGATGGTACATGCTGAACATTCTACATGGTTTGCAGACAAAAACAAAAGATGCATTAAGTTGGGGCAGAAATACTTGGGAAGACAAAAAAGGAGACTATTTGGGGCTACAATGAGCTAAGAAACCACGTACATTAACGGAGTTAATCATGAAATTTAATTGAAGGAGAAGGTCGTAAGGCAAAAATAAAAGGTCGTAAGTACAACGTGTCATGTTTTATATTAAATATTAGCCGAACCGGTCCACGTTGCTGGCCCTTGAAACAGTTTATGTTAACTTTTCTTATGTCAACTAAATTTTTTTTGCATCGCAAATTAGTTGGGATATTCAAGTGAATATCAATAACAATTAAGAACGTCGTTAAATTCGGCCAGGCCGAACTTGTTGGGGCTATATGAAGACGTGGACCTACATAGACAAATTTAGGGGAGAAAGTTTTATACCCGAAACGAAGAATAAATACCAAATTTCATCCATTTCGGAGGAATATTGAGGCCACACCTTCAAAATACCGGAAATCGGGAGGTACCGTTCTATGGGGGCTATATGAAGGCGTCAATACCAAACATCTTAGACGTAATTGAAACTTCTATACCAAATTACGAAGATCTATCTTAAAAATTGCGAGCTGTATCTTAATTTCAAAAGACGGTCATGGTTATACCGACTTAGAGTTTTACTCTGGTCGGGTCTTATTGCTAAAATATGTACCCAGGATTGGTGAAACGGAATCGTTCGTAAGTTTTATATATAGCGCATTTAAAAAATAGGGCACAGGTGTAACCCGCTCCTCCGAAATTCAACAAAATATATATCCTAATTCCACCAAGGGACATCCCCGTGCATAATCTGAAAATTACATGGAATAAGTTCTTAGGGTTCGAGTTTCAACAACCGTTGCCTCGCAAATTAATTTTCTGACCGATACTTCATAACTTTTGCAAAAAAGCGATTTTTAAAAATAGGGCCTGCCCCCGCCCCCTCCCTATAAAGCCTATTTTTACCTCGGTTGTTCCTTGTATATTCTCTGAAATTTTCAAAAAAATCGGTTCAGCCGTTTTTGAGTCTATGCGGAACATATACTCATTGTCTTTTATATATAAGATTTCACACAAAAGTTTTGGTCCATTAAACCCGCTAATAATTATCTCATCACCATGTTAAATTGCAAGCATATTCTTTGTCTTAAACTCAAATCATTCTTAAAATTTCGCTCCGATCGGAATATTACTGCGATCTACAGGACAGCTACAAAGTCGGGTAAAAATTGTGGGTTTGGTCCATTTCACACCTTTCGATCATAACCAACATCTAATGGGGTCACTTCTGGTCGGAACCCGACCTCTCCACAAAATGTCGTGACGATCGGTTCAAAATTGAGGCCTGGAGTTTTATTACAATTGTTAATGGATAGACGGACACACATAGCTAGATCGCTTTATCTCGTCAAGATATAAAAAAATGGCAAGGAGAGGGGGTCTACGACGAATACTTCGCGAATATTGGACAAAACAAACTTATAATACCCTTTCCACATTGTTTTGTAAAGTATAAATATTTTATTTAAAAACGTCCGTAAATTGTAGGAAAAGGTCGTAAGTCCCTACAAAAATATAAAACTGTACAAGGAAAAGGTCGTAAGTCCAAAGACATCCAATTATCTCCGAAACGCGACGGAATTTTATCAAAGAAAGTACACGTATTGAAGCGGAATAAATAAACGAAAAATACTGCCTTTACCACCATAATAAAATCTTTAATACAGACAGCGCTGGAATGTTTTTTCTTTCTCCTGAAAAATTTATTGAGAGGGACTTACGACCTTTTCCGACGGAGCAGACGATATGGTAAATAACAAAAATGTTTTGCAATCGATGAATCCGAGTTTCACCCTTTCAGAATTCGCGAACTGTTAACATATTCTATAAAGTATGACTACAATTCTTTAAAATGAAGTGTTTTAGGAGGGATCCCATAATGTCGACCATTAAAATTAATTTTCGTGGAAGCTGAGTTGGCATCAATGTAGAAAAATGGGTAATAATAGGTTGAAGCCAACAAGTTTTTTTTTATGTTCCCATGCGATTTCTGGCTTAACCTTACATTTTATAGACCTATTTCCAAAGAATGAATCACAGAATACTCCATGGGCAATAAGATGGCAGTGTATGATTATTCGATATATCCACTGCATCCACCTAAAATTGATGCTGACATTTTGAAGCCGAAATTTCGGGGTTTTTTGAATTTTTTTAATAATCCGGACGCGCAAGAAGATAATATTCAAAACTCATAACACGATTATAGAACTCGTGATTTTACGTCGTTTGGTGCATATCTCATGAGTGTGCTCCATTCAGCATCCTAGTAATTGGAGTCGAAAGGCCAAAATTTCATGCGTGATTTTTTTTACAAATCATATTTTTTGCGTGTAAAATTTACAACTGTCATTCAATTTCCTTTGAAACCCGCGTGAATTTAGTTTTTTTACGAGACGGTTCTAATGAAGACTTCCGCGTTCGAATTCATCTACTAAAACCGCGGATATAGATACCTTGAAAATCGGAAAATCAGCAAAAATATATTTTGACAAATCCGCATACTAAACCGCGATTTTCTTTAATTTTTTTACATAAATGGAATCCTTTACTCGCGTTAATAATATTTGCGAAAACACGTGTCATAAAAAACAAAGATACGCGAGTAATATGGGTATTTCGCCAAAAATTGAATGTGGGGGCACATCCGCGGTTTTTGAAGAATCTATTTGAAATAGGTGTATATTGAAGTATTTTTGATGGGCGCTGATGAAACCGGATGCGCATCAAAATCGTATGCACATTGCGCGACATTTACCAACTTTAAGGTTTTTTGCAGTGCATGATGCAACTGGCGGCACACAATGGCCGCTGAGTGAAACATCGAAATATGCATAAATATTGAAAGAGATTGATTCGCTTTATCCAAAATCGGATGCGCATCAACCGACTTTAACTAATTCGCGAGTTACAGGCTTTTTAATTTTCATATCTTTCAAATGATAGTAATTTCAACATTACTCTTAATTTCCTATCCTTATAAGTTATCACAGTAAGTAGTTAAGCTTTCACGATGGTAAACCATATATGTTGATAAAGTTTTAGCAGAATACTTTAATTTATGTATTAGATTTTAGCGAAATAGTTGGATAACTCTCAAATATTTTTTTCTAATTTTTCGAAACAAACCAAAAAATATATTTGTAACAATATTTTCCAACAATGAGTTGTTTCTCTTTTGTTGTTGTTATAATATGCAATTTATAAAGCCAATGTTTATAATTTTGGTTTCTCATTTTTTTACGCGTTGTCTAGTTTCTGTACGTATTTTAATTTAGTTTTTAGAGGTTTATACGGACTCTGAGTTAGTATAATTTAAATATATTGCCAGATTTTGTTTTAATTTTTTTCATTTTCCGCGAAAATAAAAACACATTTTGGAAATTTTGGTGCATCTACGGATGGATACCAAATACTGTTACTGATATATGCTTATATTTTCTCAATACAAAAAATAAAAAATTTTAAAATATTTTTTCTTTATAAGAGGATAAAAACCGCTATAACTTTTGCGCGCATCGGCCAATTTCGTGAACGCGTGCAGATTTGAAACCAGATATTTTTCCTTTAACTCTATACCAAAAATCGTAGATGTGCTCGCGAAAATTTTTTTTAATTTTTTTCAAATGGAATTGCAAAGGAATTTTGTTATTTGCCATATGTATATAGTTTATGGGGTCTCCGAAAAATATTTCGATGTGGTACAGATATTATGTTTAATATATATGATGGTGTAGGGTAAAATATTCTCATAAAAATATTCATTTGCAGTTTTATAAAAAATTCTCTCCTACTTCACCCTTAATCGTTTTAGATGATGTTCACTTTAAAAACTTAATCATATAATTTTTTTATTTTTATTGATTTAATTGAATGAAATAAATTTTTATAACAAAATTGGTTTATATTTTCATTCAATATAGCAATATTAAATTTAGTTATTTTTAATAGATATTCAATTGACCCATTTTTACGTTGCCCATTTTTACAGATTGGTTACATTGAATGTTTGTTCGTGTTGTTGTTGTTACTGGTGTTTTTATGCTCCAATCAAGTTTATGCTTTTCTATTTTATTCATTGACAATCAATTTTATTTTTGTAAATTTGGACAAAAATTGCTTGGCTCAAATTGCAAGCTAAATGAAAACGTATAGATTTTGAGTATTTAATACCAATTTATATTGGAGAAGCTTACAAAATGTACATACATATATGAAGTATAGCAACGATTAAAATTTATGAGTGATGGAAAAAGGTTTTTATATGTATGTATGTATGTATGTATGTATGTATGTATGTATGTATGTATGTATGTATGTGTAACATCAAATTTATTATGAAATTGAATTGTAAACCATGCTAGAAAGACGTTTTAAAAAATGTTTGTAGTCAAATTTATTATCATTTTATTGTTGTGTGAACATTGGAGCAATCACCCACTCTCGAATAACAGCTTTGCCTTCCTCCCCTTGTATAGCCTTTATTAGCTGTTTTTGTTATTGGTTGTTTGCCTCATATATTCCTATTTCTCGTTGATTAACGTTTTGAAACAAAAATGCAAAGATTGTTGTCATGACCACACTCTAAACGCCATAACAAATCCACGGAAATAGTCCATGGGGGACGTATGATAAATGTGTTATAACAAAATCCAAAACACACACACACAGATAAACATCACAAAAGCAAGGCAATGTATAATTACTGCAAAAATCTAAGCGGGCAGCAAAGTATGTGGCATATAAAGCCATCATCAGTTAGTCAGCCGTAGCAGCAGAATAGAAGTAAAACTGGATTAATGAACAAAAAAATTATACAAAAAAAAAAACGCTTACCACACACACACAGATGCCTGGTCTAGGGCTGGGAGCCCCCAACAACAGATTGACTGCCATAAAACAATCATAAATTTAAATCTTTGGCCATTACGGATTACCTAGCGACCTACAAAAACAAAACATACAAACACACACATACCACACATACCTTACACATACATCACCACATGTGTGGCATTTCTTTTAGTATTGGAAGAAAGGGGTGCCACAAATGTTTTATTTTTCGTTAGCTATTTGAATGCGTGTAGCTGGGGCCTAAATAAAAAACATGTTTTTGTTTTGATTTACACGAAAAAATAACGAACATAAAGAGTGGGCAAAGGTAGGAAGTTAACGGAAAATCGTTAGAAGTCTCAAATGAAATATTCAAATTATACTCAACGTAGACTTTTTCATGTTCTTGTTGTTGTTTGTCGTACATTACATTCGTAAGCCACAAAAGTGCGTGCGTGCTGCTAGTCTTTCATAATATTTTGTCCTGCTTTTTTTGTTATTCTCTTGTATTTCCGTTTTCTCTATTTTTATTTTCGTTGTTTTTTGTTTTATTTTTTTCATTCATGGCATGAAATAACCTTGAAATACCAACACAATACCCATAAATAATAGATGAAAACAAAACAATTTTCCTTAAAATTATTTCTATAATAATAAATAAATATTATCGTGCACTAGAGACAAACGAAGGAAGCTTTTTGTATGGCGCGATTATATGTGGAAAGTCTTTGTGGAGGATTCATGAGAAGGATAAAATAATTTTTCTTTAAATGCAAAAGCTTAAGGATCCTACATTAAAGACATTCCGTATTCATTAAACCGCCTTAGGCGTAAACATTAAAGCGACCAACAAATTTTTTTTAGTAAAAAACGATCCGATGCACAGTGGATCCACTTGTATGGAGAAAGTGGCCAAAAATATTTAGAGTGTAAAAATCAAGCCATTGCGCAGGTTACAGCTTTGTGCTGCTGCGAAGAGTGTTTTAAGAAACCACGAGCGTAACGTTCTCCCCCCTTTCCCCTCTGTATACCACGGTACGAATTGCTTTATGCTGTTAATATAAAATGACATGAACAAAGGTCCGGATTATCTTATGATGCAAAAATAGGCTTGGGGAAACAAAACAATCTCCGAAACAACATAAAATCCAACAAATTTTGCGGATTAAAAAAATCAAAATTTTTGTCCGAAAATTGGTAAAATTTTTAATATAGATCTTATAACGTTTTTCCTGGAAGGCCAGTACCGCCAACGAAAGACAAATTTGGAAGAAGATGTCTTCATCTTGTCACTGATGCCAATTATGTTAATGTACGTGGTCAGATAACAGAGTTATACGCATATATATCCATTGAAACCCTATTCTAGGGCAGCTTTAGTCTGCGACCCACAATTTATAGTCTGGCACTAGATGGCAGCTGATTTTAATACTGAATAATCTTAAACCCATGACCTACTTTGGAAAATTAGTCCCGAGGTGGGCACTGGTAGGCATCATGACTAAAACCTTAGGTCAAATTTAAGTATATGATCGAATTGGCATTACAAAATACATTAAGAAAATATGCAGCTAACAAGAATTCCACAACACGCTAAAACACAATTTTTTAATGAAAATTAAGCTATTACCTCCTCCTTCAAAATCCACTATAATATTTTGCTATACGTATTAGTTTCGCGATATTTTGAATATATTTACTGGCACTTAAAATATAGGTTGTACTCACAACAAAAAATATTAGTCAAATGTTCCGACTTTTGAAGCTATTCTTAGGAAGATCGCGTTCGAATGAAACAAAAACTAATATATTTTTAAAGAGGTCCATGTCATAGCTGTCGGTGTTGCCAGATGTTGTACGAACATTTTGACATTCATTTTTTTAATTTTGGCCAATAGGATCCACTGTGCGATGTTCGCAAATTGTTGTAGGATTAATTTTTTAGCCACAACAATGAACTGGAAATTTTTTCATCGATTGGACCATAAGTTTGTCCTGAGAATCCAAAAGCTTTTTGTCGTTTTGATCTACTAACCGAATACTATCACCCTCTTGGAATTTCCCACACCCCAGACCATGATACGAAACTTGTTGCACAGTTTTATTAGCAAAGATACTACACTATTAGAGTGTGTTATGCAGTTGCAGATCATCAGCACTGTTTCCGGAGCAGCATAGTGTTGCAGCTGCACTACGCGCAATTACAACAAATAATAAACGAGAAAACCTTTCATACCGTTAACCATGCTAAGAAGTTCGAGGATTTCGAGCTTTCTTTCTTTAGTGACACAACTAACTATAATTGAGTCATACGAGGAATTAAGAAACAAGAAATCAAAACTCCGTACAGTGCAAAAGGGATTTCTCCGTACCTAACCTTTTTGTTTAACCCACTTTTTTACACCCTCCAGCATAATATGGAGGGTATAACTAAATTTGTCATTCCGTTTGTAACGCATGTATATTCTTGATCAGGGTACAATTCTAAGTCGATATAACCATGTCCGTCTGTCCGTTCGTCCCTCCGTCGGTTGAAATCAAGATGCAGCTCGCAATTTTTATACCCTCAGCATTTATGCTAACGAGGGTATATGCACTTTCATACGGGCAAAATGTGCCTAATCGAAATAATGGTTTTAGACCCCAAGCATGTTTGGACGCAATCCATTTCAGACAATTTGGAGTCGATTTAGCAATGTCCGTCCGTCTGTCTGTCTGGATGGCTGGTGCGCATGATAACTCTCGAACGGACCAACCGATTCGAATTAAATTCTGGGTATCGTAATATTTTGTCCAAGCTTAGTTTAAGTTCGAAGATGGGTTATATCGATTCACTTTTTCCGGTACCTCCCCAACAAAACTTCGGAAATGTTCGGAAAATTTGTGCGCATGATAACTCTTAAAGGGAGTAACCGATTTGGTCCATACTTAACACATCGTGGAATCTCTACCAGACATAGATGAGGTTCCAATATGGACTCTATCGGTCCACTTTTTCGGGTACCTCCCACACAAAATTTCGTAAAAGTTCAGTTTACGAGCTGCTCTCGAGTAGCTTTAATTTTTGCTGTAGCAACCTGCATCACTGTCCCCTATACGATGGTACAAGTTTCATCAGGGGCAAGTCCATACTTCCTGAAAAATAACATGAAAGTTGTAAAAGCCCCTGTGACACCGTGTGTAGTGGTTGGAGCGCAAGATAACTCTCGAACGGATTTGCCGATTCGGTCCAAAATTTGGCCTTCCTATTATTTTGTATAAACTTATTTTATGTTCGAAGATAAGCCATATCGGTCCACTCCTTTAGGTACCTCCCCCACAAAAGTTCAAAAATTTTCGGAAAAAAATTGCGCACTATAACTTTTAAAAGAGTGATCGATTTGGTCCATACTTTACACCTCCGAATATATGTAACAGATATATATCAGGTTCGAATATAGACTATATTTGTCCACTTCTTCGGGTACCTCCCACACAAAATTTGAGATAAGTTCACTTTAAGACCTGCTCCTCGAATCATTTTGATTTTTGTTGCAGTAACTTGCATTCGCTGCCTCCATTACAACGGTAAAAGTATTTTCAGAGGCAAGTTTATACTTCTTGAGAAAACAGCCCGAAAGTTGTAAAAAAACCCCCTATGCAACCATATGTAGTAGATGGAGAGCGCACTCTCGATCTGATCAAGCGATTTGGTCATATGTTGTCAACACTTAGTTTTTTCGAAGATGGGAAATACCGGTCGACAACTTGCGGAACTTTGCCTCCAATATTTCAAAAATATCACTAAAATTGTATGCACGACATCTCTTGAACGGGGGAACCAATTTGGTCCAAACTTGGGATTTCCCAATATTTTGTCCAAATTTAATTTACCTTCTAAAATGGCCCATATCGGTTCTCTTCTTTGGGTACCTCCCCCCACAAAGTGCAGAAGTTATACAAAGACCAGTGGGCGTGATATCTATCGAAAAGATATGACAAAAGAATTCACGTCCATAATAGACTATGTCGGTCCATTTCTTCAACACTTTCGAACTTTAATCCTAATCCATATTTTGTCGGCAAGTTCAAATATCCAAAAAGGGCCACAAAATTCTGAAAAGACCCTAAATACATTCGATATGTCCGTAGATGAAAGCTTCAGTTCACATAGGCTGAGGGTATATCTCTGTCGGCAAAGTCGACTGATACTTTTTATACCCTCAACATTTATGCTAACGAGGGTATATACACTTTCATACGGGCAAAATGTGCATCATCGAAATTATAGTTTTAGACCCTAAGTATGTTTGGACGAAATCCATTTCAGAAAATTTGTAGTCGATTTAGCAATGTCCGTCCGTCCGTCTGTCTGTCTGGCTGGCTGGAGCGCACGATAACTCTCGAACGGTTCAATCGATTCGATCCAAAACTTGGCTTTCGTAATATTTTGTCCAAACTTAGTTTAAGTTCGAAGATGGGTTATATAGGTCCACTCTTTCCGGTACCTCCCACACAAAAGTTCGAAAATGATCGGAAAATTTGTGCGCACGATAACTTTTGAAGGGTCAAACCGATTTGGTCCATAATTTGCAAATCGTGAAATTTCTGCCAGACTTAGACGAGGTTCCAATATGGATACAATCGGTCCACTCCTTCGGGTACCTCCCACACAAAATTTCGGAAAAGTTCAGTTTAGGACCTGCTCTCGAATCGCTTTGATTTTTGTTTACGCAAGTTGTATTCGCTGTCCTCTATACGACGCTGTAAGTTTCATTAGGGGCAAGTCCATACTTCCTGAGAAAATAGCCTGAAAGGTTAAAAAAACCCCTATGACACTGTGTGTGGTGGTTGGAGCGCAAGATAACTTTCGAACGGATCTGCCGATTCGATCCAAAATTTGGCCTTTACAATAATTTGTCCAAACTTAGTTTAAGTTCGAAGATAAGCCACTCCTTCAAGTACCTCCCCCACAAAAGTTCAAACATTTTCGGAAAAATTGTGCGCACGATAACTCTTGAAGGAAGGACCGATTTTGTCCATTCTTTACGAATCTACCAGATATCTACCGGATATAGATCAGGTTTGAATATGGACTATATTTGCCCATACCTTCGGGTACCTCCCACACAAAATTTCGGATAAGTTCACTTTAAGACCTGCTCTTAACTTACTTTGAGTTCTGTTGAAGCAAGAGCAGGTCTTAATGTGAATTTATCCAAAAATGTGTGTGGGAGGTACCCGACGGAGTGGACAAATATAGTCCATATTCGAACTTGGCCTATTCCTGGTAGATATATTAGGATGGACCAAATCTTTCACTCCCATCAAGAGTTATTGTACGCACAAATTTTCCGAACATTTTCGAACTTTTGTGGGGGAGTTACCTGAAGGAGTGGACCGATATGGCTTATCTTCCAACCTGGTACACATTTCACGATGTGCAAAGTATGGACCAAACCAGTTACTCCCTTCAAGAGTTATCGTGCGCACAAATTTTCCGAGCATTTTCGAACTTTTGTAGGGGAGGTACCTGAAGGAGTGGACCGATATAACCCATTTTCGCCCTTAAACTAAGTTTGGACAAAATATTACAAAAGCCAAATTTGGACCGAGTCGGTTGATCCGTTCGAGAGTTATCGTGCGAGTTACGTATCCGTACCCCACCGACCCCTACGCCACTGCAAACATAAACCACATTATGATGAAATACGAAATATCAAATATCAATAATGCAAGCAAACACAGCGAAAACTAGCGACAGCAACTGAATGTGCTTCCTCTGGTTTTCGACTGCAAAACAAAATGCAAAATATGCTGAGTGGACATTTTCCACTCAGCAACTTCAAGTTCAATGTTATAAAATTAATTTAGTCTTAAGATAGAATTTGCTCAATAAAGAACTAAACTAAAGTTTATTCTTTTATTTAAACGAATAACTAGATTCTTAAGAATCCATAGTTATATCATATAACTGGCGCAGTCAAGGCGGTTTAATTCAAAAGAATTAAACTTCAACGAACTTACACATAAACTTACAAATAAATAAGCCGTTTTTAGTTTTGAGTCTTAAGACCAAATCTGACAAAGTGTTTATTTTTTCTTAAGAAAAAATAACAAAAGAACCTAAAAAAAAATTAAAAGAAAAGTAAAATAAACTATTTTAAAATTAAAAACAAAAAAAGGTGATAATTTAAAAAAAAAAGACTTTTAATGTTTAGTTAGAATGTTAACTCTTCAAAAAGTAAATATTGCAAATAAAATGGAACAATTGAAAACTATAATTAAAATGCAGGAAGAGATAATCCAACAACAAATACAACAGCAACAAGGGCAAAAACAAATACGACAACAACAAGTACAACAACAAATACAGCAACATCCACAATTAGAAAAAGAAAAGAAACAACAAATTCAACAACGAAAAGTTAATGAATCCTCTGAACTGCAAGAACATTATGAATTAGTGAATTTATGTCCAAAAAGTATGTTAGATATAATAAAAAATAATACGACAAGACGCTACAAAAAATTTCAAAAGAAGCATACAAAACCAGAAGGCATATGGCATTATATGGAACTTCTCGCTACATAAAACAAATTAAAAAACAAAAAAAAGGAAAAAGACTAAATTGAAAAATAAAAACAAACTCAAACAACTGATAAAAAATTATATGAAAAATTATTATTAACAACAAAACTGTGCAAAAAACAGAGAAAATATCTTAGAAGAAACAGGTGATAAGAAGAGAGAAATATGCACAAAAAAAAATTACAACATTATAAAACAAAAATGTTAAAAAAAAACTAAACCAACTTTTAAATGTATAAAAATACAGAAGAAAAAATACAACAATGTTAACAACAATTCCAACTACAACAAGAAATGGAACAGAAGTAACATCAAATGGAGCAAAAATGCAACAAGAACAGAAAAAAAAATATAAAAACATGAATTCACTTTATAAGCCTAAACCTGGATTTGGAAAGAGTTCAAACAAAGAGGAAGATATATATCCAAGTATATAATAAGAATTAATATTAATTCAAATGTTATTAATAAAAAGAGGAAAAATACTATTATTATTAATCAATATTCGAAAATATGAAGAAAAATTGACAAGAAAAAACTTATCAAAACTATAAATTAATCAAAATAATTGTAAATTTATTGGTTTACAGTACTATATAAGTGTGTACTAATAGTTATATGTATTTACTAACTATTTAATATTTAATGATTACAATAGAACTAATTTTTTATGTGGAATTTAATTTTTCTATTAACCGTTACCACCATCTTAAGTATGGGTAACTTTCTATGGCTATATTAGTATATAATTCAAATAAAACCACAACAATTGAAAAAAAAAACAAACAAAAACAATAATGAAGAAAGTGAATGAATAAATGTTCACTTCCTATTGAAAAAAAGGCTAACAAAATACATAATTTTTATTCCTAAAGGTTCAATGTCAAATAGAGAAATATTCAAAATATTCAATTAAACTTGTCTAATTCTATTAAAAGTTGGGTGTATTCCTCCGAAGAGTGAAACCCCCTTTGACTTTTATTAAAGAAATAATGGAACCACAAATTTGAAACAAAGAAAAAATCTTATACAAAATGTGGAAATAGTTTTGATGAATTAGCAAAGTGAATTTTATATGAAAACCAGCAATAAAATCACAAGCAAAAATGTTTAATTTTTGGATAATATTAGTAAATTAAAAATTTAATATGAATACATATATTGAATAAATATATAATTTTTTCTAGAAATGAAAGTAAATAAAATATTTTATGCCAAATTGTATAATTTAAAACAAGAAACGGAACTAATATCATGACCTAAAACAGCACACTTTAATTTGTTAATGAAATTTATTCTTAAAATATAATAATAATAGTAATAATAATATTTATAATAAAAAATATATACTCATAACAATAATAAACAACGATTAATAATAAAATAACAATAATATCAATAAACAATAAACTAAAATAAAAATTTTAATAACATAACATATCATTTAAATATTTCAATCCACTGTACCATTGTTTGAGGAAAACTTCTCATCCCTTGGGTCTGAAGATTCATGAGGATTTATTGTCAATTTTCGTTTTTTAGTACTTGTTTGGGACAAATTTCAAGCCTGAAGGTAGGAATACCAAACAAGAAAAATATCAGGGTACTTTTTAGCTGAAATACCCCCAGCCAAAAACAATTTAATCGTTTTTGAGGTACCACTGATAATCGAAATTTCTGGGTTGATCCTCTTAAGAGTGACATCCAATTGGCTTCAATTATAGAATGCCAAATGACAATGAGAAGGAATAATCAAACATTGGGAATTGTGATTGGAGCTAAAGAAAAAAAATATTTAATAAAAGCAAAATACATATAATGAAAAAACTATTAATACAATAATAAAATCGTAATACTGCTTAATATAATTATGTGAAATGATATAAATATCGGAAAAACTTAAGAATAAAAATGGTAACTAAAAACCAACTTGAAAATTTAAAAAAGGTAATGATGCCATAAATAAAAATATAATGTTTCTATTTAATAGACAAAAAATTATAAAGTTATGAAAAGTCTTTAAAGAAAAAATATAAAAGTCTCAAGAAAAAATAATCTTGAATTGGCTTGAATCAATGTTAAATGAAATTTTTGTTATCTATTTATATACCTACATATATAAAACGGTAACAATATCAAAGAATAAATAAAGAGTCACAAGAAATTATGGAACTTGAATTGACCAAAAATTGATAAAAAGTAGGTTCATGTATAAATGAAATGAGTAAAATACTCTATTTTATAAAATAGATAAATACATACAACAATGTATAAAATTTAAAAATAAAAACTTAACATTTTATATTGTTACTATTAATAAAAATAATATTCCCAGTGTAAAAATAATATTGGCAAATATAAAAAAAGTTCTAAGAAATATAAAAACAGAAATTTATGTAACAATTGTAAACTAAAATGACAAAATTGTCTTAATAATTACAAATGCTGTATTAGTAAACTTTAAATGTATATTGATTTTGCATTATACACATAATTAAAAAAAAGAGATAATAACAGAAAACTACTTCGAGAAAATACCAGATTATAATACATACAGCAACAAAGAGTTTACAACTAAAATTACATTTAACGATATTGTCCTTAGCAATACTAAAAATATTGAAAAGATCGAAGAACTAAAACAACATCAACATATCTCATATTCCCTAATCGTGGTTATGTTTGTAGTGACGGTAACCGGTATGACAGTAATAATTTATATATTCAAAGGAAAATCAGTAAATATAAAAATTAACGAAACGATTCAGGAGAATCCTTTGACAAGAGGGGGAGGAGTTACGTATCCGTACCCCACCGACCCCTACGCCACTGCAAACATAAACCACATTATGATGAAATACGAAATATCAAATATCAATAATGCAAGCAAACACAGCGAAAACTAGCGACAGCAACTGAATGTGCTTCCTCTGGTTTTCGACTGCAAAACAAAATGCAAAATATGCTGAGTGGACATTTTCCACTCAGCAACTTCAAGTTCAATGTTATAAAATTAATTTAGTCTTAAGATAGAATTTGCTCAATAAAGAACTAAACTAAAGTTTATTCTTTTATTTAAACGAATAACTAGATTCTTAAGAATCCATAGTTATATCATATAACTTGCGCTCCAGCCAGACAGACAGACAGACAGACAGACGGACGGACGGACATTGCTAAATCGACTCCAAATTTTCTGAAACGGATTTCGTCCAAACATACTTGGAGTCTAAAACCATTATTTCGATGAGGCACATTTTGTCCGTATGAAAGTGTATATACCCTCGTTAGCATAAATGCTGAGGGTATAAAAACCAGAGACCTCCACCAAGGAATCCATCGTATGATCAAGAGTGTCGTGCTGCTACCGAAGAGAAAAATGCGGCATATAGGGCTACTTTACAATCCGTAGCAACGCGTAGCGCACGAGAGAGATATCGGAGAAAAGGAGAGAGAGGAGAAACGTCTTTTCCGCGGGAAAGAGAGGGAGATGGAGAAGTGAAAAAGGGAGTGTGAAAAAATCGAGATGTACAGGAACCAGAATGAAGTCCGAAAATTCTACCAAAGAGTCAAGCATCAAACTAATGGCTTTGATACAGGCACATCCTCCTGTAGAGACCAGCAAGGTAATTTGCTAACTGATACAGATAGTGTGCTCAGGATATGGAAATAACATTTATCAAAACTGTTGGTATCCAATAGCAACGAAGACGACGAAGATACCACCGACCCAATCCCAGAAGATGGTACTGAATATATACCCCGCAGCCAGGATGAGGTAAAGACAGCAATAAATCGGCTGAAGAATAATAAGGCAGCAGGAGCCGATGGCTTACCAGCCGAGCTGTTCAAAACCGGAGGCGACACGCTGATAAGGTGTATTCATCAGCTAGTTAGCACCATCTGGCAGGAAGAACGATTACCCGACGATTGGAACCTGAGTATCCTGTGCCCCGTCCACAAGAAAGGAGATAAGACTGTATGCTCTAACTATAGGGGCATAAGTCTAATCCCTATTGCCTACAAGATCGTGTCAGAGACATTGTGTGAAAGACTAAAGCCTATGGTTAACGAGATTATTGGACCATACCAATGCGGCTTTAGACCTGGCAAGTCCACCATTGACCAGATATTTACCCTGCGGCAAATCCTGGAGAAGACCTAAGAGATGCAGATCGACACCTTCGACCTTTTTGTCGATTATAAAGCAGCTTTCGACAGCCCGCTGCGTTCAAAGGTATTCCAAGCCATGTCTGAATTTGGTATCCCCGCAAAGATCATTCGGCTTTGTAAAATGACTTAAACTGACACGAGATCCTCAGTATAGGAAAGAAGCTCTCCGAAGAGTTTTTGTATCAAAAGAGGTTTCAGACAAGGAGACAGCCTTTCGTCTTATCTCTTCAACTTCCTGCTAGAAAAGGTTATACAAGAGGCAAACGTCAAAAGAAGTGACACAATCTACACCAATAGCCACATGTTACTTGCTTATGCTGATGATATAGACATCATGGGACGATCATTAAAAGAAGTAACTAATACCTTTAGGAAGGTCGAAGGAGAATCTGCTAAAGTGGGTCTGGCGGTAGACGGCGAAAAGACCAAATTGATGGTGTCGACGCGCAAAGCGTCCATAGAGCTCGGACCAACTGTGAAAGTTGGTACCTATAATTTTGAGGTAGTTAAAGACTTCGTCTACCTCGGCACCTCCGTAAACACAACAAACGACATCAGTTGTGAAATAAAAAGAAGAATTGTATTGGCCAACAGATGCTACTTTGGTTTAATTAAGCAGTTTAAAAACAAAGCCACATCTCGTCAAACAAAAATAACGCTCTACACAACACTGATGTATGGCTCCGAAGCCGGGGTACTTGCGCAAGCAGACATGGCAGTGCTTGGTGTGTTTGAGAGAAAAATTCTTCGAAAGATCTACGGCTAGGCCGTTCTTTGGTGTAGTTGAAGTTACGAAGTTTTTCGGCTATTCACACACACATGACCTGAACGCAACGGAAGAGCACACAAAAGAGAGCAAATGTTTTGATTTGTTTTTGTTTTGCACCATGCGTGTATACAACCTTACTAACACACTGTCAAAAGTTGCCAATATTCAGAATTTTGTGTGCTTTCTTCTTGGTCGGCAGTGATCTACGGACCAATCTGCGTTGACGGTGAATATCGAAGTCGCATGAACCACGAGCTGTATCTGCTACACAACGACATCAATATAGTTAAACGTATCGAGATGCAGCGATTGCGTTGGCTAGGCCATAACATAAGAATGGGCGAAGATGAACGCGCTAAAAAGGCGTATAAATACGAACCGCTTGGCGGTGCACCCAGAATTGGCAGGCCAAGGAATAGATGGCGCAAACAAATGGTGAAGAGATGAGAATGCGCGGTATTCCAGAGTGCGAAGTAACAAACAGAGAGAAATGGTGATATTTTCTTAGTTCGGCTTATGGAACAAATGTTCTGCAATGGGCCAGCTAAGTAAGTAAGTATACAAAAGTTCGGCCCGGCCAAACATAACACCGTTCTTACTGCTTATTGCTAAGTTATCGCCCAAACATATTTCTATTAACATATTTTCTTTATTTTAATTTTCTCTTCGTATCTATTAGGCTGCTATACGACAGATTGCTTGTCGTGTATGCTGTTTCAATTGCATTGAAAATTTAATAATTTTTATTTTAAGTTGAAATATTTATTTTCAATTTTAAACTATATTTCCACATATGTAATTACAATCTTCAAGGTGTTATATGTAAATTAAATCC
This sequence comes from Musca autumnalis, assembly GCF_047663935.1. NCBI lineage: Eukaryota > Metazoa > Arthropoda > Insecta > Diptera > Muscidae > Musca > Musca autumnalis. The sequence continues at coordinate 16,620,395 of NW_027411755.1, read as the reverse complement.
CATTAAATTAATAATAATTATTACTGAGAATATAATTGATAGCTTGCAAACATACAAAACTGCATACATACATACCTCTTGTAATGATGATTACGATGCTGATAACTTCTCATCCAACGATAAACATATTGATGTTTGTAGATTATAATAAAAGTAATTTTATAATCCACAATTTATTGCATTAACACACAAAACGAATAATTTAACACCAAATAGCTATAGCAACAACAACTACAACAACTTGTATTACAATATTTTATTTAATTGATTTTTAATTACTTATTTTATTTATTTATTTGTGTAGTATTGAGAAAAGATATTTTATTTTCTAATTGCTTAACACTTTAATTATATATTGCCACTTTGATTTTTTTGTGATGGGAGGGTGTGGGATATTGGTGGAATATTTGAAATAAGAGATAATTTTGCTATTATTTTTATTTATTTATTTTTTCACTTTCAATTAAAACTTTGATATTGGAAACTATTCAATTGGATTGTAGGGGTGGGTGGTTGTTGGTAGTTGGAAACACTTGCACTTGAATTTGATTTTTTTATTTATTTTCTTTTTTGCTTTTTTATTTTTTTTTTTCAGTGGAAATTAAAGTTAATGCTTACTTCCGTTTAGCCTTGTATGCATACGATTACTGGCTGGGCCTTCTTAGGGGGTGGTAAAAGGCCCAAATAGCTTTTTTATTTAAACTGTTATAGGAATTTGATTTTTTTAATCCCCAAACATACAACAACACTTATTGTTGTTTTTTGATGATGATTTTTTGATTTCCTTTAAATAAGGGCTTTCCTTTTGAAATTTTTTTCTGGACCTTCAAACTTTCACTTGATTTTTTTTCGAAATATTTTTCAAATTCTTTACACTTGAATAACAAATTTAATTGTTGGTTGGCTTTTTCTGGTATTTATTTTGCAGTTGTTATTTTTTGTGTTAAACAAACTTTTATATAAATATTAAATGTGAGCAACAAACAAATTTGCACACATTCAACTCAACTTTTGACCCACTGCAAGAATGAACGAAGAACACACAGCACTTGTGTCGTATTTTTGGAAACAACACTCTTTTCTTGCACTTGAATGGGCATTCAAGTGAACTTTAATATTTTCTTTTTATTATTAGTATTTTGTTAAATATTTTATTTCCTTTTTTATGAGATTTTTATTAGAATTTTTCAGAACTTTGCTTGGAGTATGTTTTCATTTAATTTTTTATTGGCTTGGCTTTGGGTTTGTTGATAAAGGACATGTGTTTTTTTAATATGTATTTAAATATTTGTTGTTCAGAATCTTGAAATTAAATTGTGATAGTTTTTAACAATTTTGATAATTCTCTGCTTAATTTAATATATTCACCTTTTACCGATTTTCAGGTTATATTTTACGACTTTTAAGTTGATTGTAATATTGAATTCATATACAATTTTCAAGAGTATTTCAGCGTTGCAATAAACTGGCTTATACACACATTGTTGTTGGCGGCGTACTATAATATTTTTGTTTTTTTTTTTTTTTAATTTATTTGTTTGGGCAAAGTATTGTTTTCAGGCAATATGTACTTTTCTTTATACGTTATATGGAGATTTCAGAACTATATCTAGCTCTCGGCCAGACACGGGTATTGGATAAATAAATAAACTGATGTACATATGTTTGTTTGCACTAATTGTTTTAATCAAAATTTTTCTATTTCTCCAAAATTTTTAACTAATTTTATTAAAAAATATTTTTTATTTATACTTTATTAAAATAAATTTTACTTTTTTATTAATTTATAATTCAGTAATTAAACATTTTAGTTTTTCATAAGTATATGTAGCTCTCGGCCAGACACGGGTATTGGAGTTTGCACTAACTGTTTTAATCAAATGTTTTCTATTTCTCCAAAATTTTTAATTTATTTTATTAAAAAATAGTGTTTTACTTTATTAAAATAAATTTTATTTCTTTTTTATTAATTTGTAATTCTGTAATTAAACATTTTGGTTTTAAATTTTAAATTTGTTTTAAATATTATGTTAATTTATTTAGTAGTTTCTCTTTCTCTAAATTTTCTTTTAACTTTACATTGTAATTAAAGTCATTATTCAACACAGCTTGTCTAAACAAAATTTTCTACAGTGATTTCCAGGACTTGATTTTTTTTTTAAATTTTAATAATAACTACATATAATTTTTATTAATTTATTTCTTTCTTTTTCCACTTTGAATTGAAAATACCGCCAAAAAAAGGTGTAATTCTCTTATTATTGTAATAATTATTTAATTATTGTTTAAAGCATTTGGGATTATCAAGTTACTGCTGCACATAATTTGGACGTTATTATTAGTAGTTTCAAATTATTGTTTGATGTTTGATTTTTATAGTAATTGTATGTTTTGATTTTAATTATTATTGTTTTTTTATTATTTAAATTCAAAAACGGTTATTCTTTGATGTCTGCAATTTATTTATTAACAATATGTTGTATAAACTTTTTTGAATGTTTCACATCTAAAATATCATCTGAAAAGAAAGAAAAATACATGGAGTTTTAAAATATGTTTCAAAGTTTGATTTAAAATAAATATATTTTTTGAAATGTGGATTTTGAATATTTTTATTTTCAAACGTGGTTAGTTTAATTCTCCTAGCCCACTTGTCAAATATCTTTGAAATTTAGCAATGTTTATACCAGGGTTTCGGAGTCGGAGTCTACGAGTCGGAGTCGAGCAATTTTGCTGGAGTCGGAGTTTGAGTCGAAAAAAAATAACCCGACTTCGACTCCGGGCAAAATTTTTTCCACGTTACAGAAATATAACATTAAATTTGGAACAAGAACACTTTTTTTTAAAATCACCATTTATTTTAAAATAAAGGTATAAGAAAACATTTGTGCAAACTGTAGATTACACTGTGCAACATTATTAAGGTGATCTTGTGCAAACAATTCGAACAGGGGATTTTTTGAAAGTACAGACCCAAACGACAAGAAACCCTAGTTGGGGTTTGTTGTGTCAGATCCAGCTCGGATTTTATGGCCCCATCTAAACATGGTTAAATTTTAAGTTTTTAAGAAATTCGGGGCTATATCTCTGAAACCGATGTGAATCTTCTTCTGACCTCTGAAGCAAATTTGTAGGTAAGGATAAGAATAAAATATTTGGAGAAATAATGAACTCGAAAAACTACATTTATTGCCTCAAATTTCAAAATATATGCAAAAATTCCACAATTTTTATACATTTCGCACCGTATCTCCAAAACCGTTATTTTTTTCTGAATATTTAATAAATATGTCAATAATTGGGTGAAATCCGAAATGCGAGAATAAACTGTTGGTTTGAACTGTTTTTGAAATACGTGTTGTAAAAGATATGATGCAAAATAACGCTGAAACAACATGAAGTAAGCATTTTAGAGTTTCAGAATGTTCTAAAGAATTGTTGAGAACTTTATTTAGAAGATTTTTGCAAAAGGTTACTTGGTTCAACTCCCAATAGTTTAGCCGATACTGACCAGAATATCAGCAATTATGTAAAATTGTCTATATTTTATAGATTTTTTAGGGCCACAATATTGCTAAAGACAGCAAGGTCAAATTCCTATTCGTTTCTGAGATAAAGGCCTGATAAATGCAAAAAGTGTAGATTTAGTCCGGTTTAGATGATAAAATCCGAACTGGATCTGACAGGACAAAACCCTACTATGGTTTTTATACCCTCAGCCTTTAGGCTAAAGAGGGTATATTCACTTTGATACGACCAAAATGTGCCTCATCGAAATAATGGTTTTAGACCCCAAGTATATCCGTTTCAGACAATTTTGAGTAGATCTAGCAATGTCCGTCCGTATGTCTGTCTGTCTGGCTAGTTCAAATTTTGGGTATCGAAATATTTTGTCCAGATTTGATTTAGGTTCGAAGATGGGCTATATAGGTCCACTCCTTCAGGTACCTCCCCCATAAATGTTCAAAAATAGTCGCAAAACTTGTGCGCACGATAACTCTCGAAGGGAGTAACCGAATTGAACCAAACTTTGCATACGGTAATACTACCACTAGGCATACATCAGTTTCGAATATGGATTATATCGGTCCACTCCTTCCTTCCACACTAAATTTTAAAAAGTAAGTGCAGTCTAGTGACACCTCACGAATCGTTCTGAATTTTTTTGTAACATGATGTTCGTGCGGCCCCCGTTACGTCATTGTAATTTTTTCGAGGGAAAGTCCATAGTTCCCGAGATAATGGCGCATAACCTCAAAAACCCCTGCACTATGTCGCGAGTTCAAATAAACGGTGGCCAAATATAAAAGGAGTTGGCGTTGGCAGATGAATTTTGGTATAAATACTTATAGTTCACTGACAATGTCGAGAGCAAAAAATTGGAAAGGTCGGTCCACGTTTTGGGATAGTCCCCATGCAACGGTACTTCTTAATGTTTCGGTATTTTGAATATTTTAGCTAAACTTATCATCCAAATTGGTTGAATTTTGAGATGCGGGTTTTCACTTTACAAAAAACTTTTCCGATAAAAATTATGGACATAGATCCACGTTTTGATATATCTCCAATAGAACGGTATCGCCCGATTTTCGGTATTTTCAAGGTTTTAGCCACATTAAACAACCAATGTAGCTGATATTTGGTCTTGCGAAATATTTTTACAGAGAATTGTTGGTATTCGTTCACGTTTTGATATAGCCCCCGTGGAACGGCACCGCCCAATTTTCGGGTTTTTACGGTTTTAGCCACATTATCCGCCCAAAATTACAGTAATTTGGTGTTCAGTCTTCATATATTTTTGTGAGTTTTTTGAATACATCAAAATTTTGTCTCCAAATAAGAGAATTTTCCTTGAAATTTTTTTGACCGATTAATGGTCAATAAACTGCACATTTTTTGTTAACAGTCGAAATTTTGACTTTGTATTCTTTTCCTTAACGTTGTATTCTTTTTCGGGGACAAGTCCATACTTTTTGAGATAATGGCCCTGGTGCTACAAAAAAATCTGCCGGCACTAACTAAACTTGGTTGTGCCTAACATAACACTCGCGTACATACTTGGATTACGTCCAAATATGGAACACAAAATTTGGAACATGTAAAGTTTAAGGTTTTTATACCCTCAGTATTTATGCTAACGAGGGTATATACACTTTCATACGGGCAAAATGTGCCTCATCGAAATAATGGTTTTGACCCCAAGTTTATTTGGACGAAATGTGTTTCAGACAATTTGGAGTCGATTGAGCAATGTCCGTCTGTCTGTCTGGCTGTCTGGCTGGAGCGCAATATTTTGTCCAAACTTAGTTTAAGTTCGAAGATGGGTTATATAGGTCCACTCCTTCCGGTACCTCAAGGGAGCAACCGATTTGGTCCATACTTTGCAAATCGTTAAATGTCTACCGGACTTAGATGAGTTTCCAATATAGACTCAATCGGTCCACACCTTCGGGTACCTCCTACACAAAATTTGGGATAAGTTCAGTTTAGGACCTGCTCTGAATCGCTTTGATTTTTGTTTTAGAAACTTGTATTCACTGTCCTCAATACGACGGTACAAGTTTCATCAGGGGCAAGTCCACACTTCCTGAGAAAATTGCCCCAAAGTTGCAAAGTTGACACCGTGTGAGGTGGTTGGAGCGCAAGGTAACTCTCGAACAGATCCGCCGATTCGATCCAAAATTCGGCCTTCGATGATAAGCCAAATCGGTCCACTCCTTCAGGTACCTCCCCCACAAAAGTTAAAAAAATGTTCGGAAAAATTGTTCGTACGGTAACTCTTGAAGGGAGTGGCCGAATTGGTCCATACTTTACACATCCAAATATATCTACCAGATATAGATCAGGTTCAAATATGGACTATATTTGTCCACTTCATTCGGTACCTCCCACACAAAATTTCGGATAAGATCACTTTAAGACCTGATATCGAATCACTTTGATTTTTGTTGAAGCAACTTGCATTCGCTGCCTAATTTACGATGGTAAAAGTTTTTTTAGGGGCAAGTCCATACTTCTTGAGCAAACAAACCGAAGAGTGTAAAAGCCCCCTATGGCACCATATGTTGCGGCTGGAGATCCACTTTCATAACGGTCAATGTCGATCCATTCCTTTTAGTATCTCCTCCGCAAAACTTTTGATCTTTAATCCTAATCAACATTTCTGTCTGTCAAACGCCCAACATTTTTAAAACCCCCTAAATACATACGTATTTTGGCAACAAATTGTTTCAATATACACAGGCTGAGGGTATATCTCTGTCGGCAAAGCCGACTGATACTTTTTTACTTGTTTTTTTTTTTTTTTAAATTTGCTTTACATAAATTATTCCAATTTTAATTGAGGCGCAAACATATATCAAAAGTTTTGATTTGGCCTAATAAATAAGAGTCCCTGTTATAAGACAGATCAAAAATTAGTGTTGGCAAACGTTGCCAAAATTTTTTTTTTAATTTTTTAAATTTGCTTTACATAAATTATTCCAATTTTACTACAGAAACAAATTTAAAGATTTAATGATTTCAGTTGAGAACAATGTAATTATTTCAGATTGGCGGAACTATGCGTAGCGTATTATGTTTGAATCTGATATTCGAAATTAAAGCGCATAAAACATCAAAAGTAACTATGGTTCGCATCATGTAGTTTTTCACCATTGAAATTTGAGTTGTTATAAAAGATATCTATTGAATACGAGATGTATCGCAATAAACTAAGAGTCTAAGAGTGAAGATGTAAAAACAACTATCTTTGGCGATTATTATGAACTCTAATGCACATGCGTATAAATAAAATAAGTAGATTCGGCGAACGCTGGAACCAAAATATATTTTCTATTTCTATATCTATTTCTTAAATACTTCCATATTTAAATATTTCAGAAAGGCGCAAATTTGCGCAAAATATTATGATTAGATCTGATGTTGGAGACTTCAGTGCATAAATCACCAAAAGTAATAATGATCCGCAAACGTTCGCATCATGCACTTTTTCACTTTTGAAATTTGAGTAGTCTTTAAAATTATCATAAAAAATATGCATGAAATAAGAGACATACCACCATTATTGAAGAATGAAGATGCAAAAACAATTTGGAATTTCTATAAGCTTATCTTGTTCAGGGAATGTACAGAAACAAAAAACTGGAAAAATATAATTTTTCCCGAAAATAATTATACCCTCAGCATTTATGCTAACGAGGGTATATACACTTTCATACGGGAAAAATGTGCCTTATCGAAATAATGGTTTTAGACCCCAAGTATGTTTGGACGAAATGTGTTTCAGACAATTTGGAATCGATTTAGCAATGTCCGTCCGTCTGTCTACACACTTATACGGGCAATATGTGCCTCATCTAAATAATGGTTTTAGACCCCAAGTATGTTCGGACGAAATGTGTTTCAGACAATTTGTCGATTGAGCAATGTCCGTCCGTCTGTCTGGCTGGCTGGGGCGCACGATAACTCTCGAACGGAACAACCGATTAGGTCCAAAATTTGGCTTTCGTAATATTTTGTCCAAACTTAGTTTAAGTTCGAAGATGGGCCATATCGGTCTACTCCTTCAGGTACCTCCCCCACAAAAGTTAGAAAATGTTCGGAAAATTTGTGCGCACGATAACTCTTGAAGGGAGTACTCGATTCTGTCCATAATTTGCACATCGTGAAATGTCTACCAAAATTAGCTGAGGTTCCAAAATGGACTCAATCGGTCCACTCCTTCGAGTACCTCCCACACAAAATTTCAGAAAAGTTAAGTTTAGGACCTGCTCTCGAATCGCTTTGATTTTTGTTGTAGCAACTTGTATTAGCTGTCCCCCATATGACGGTACAAGTTTCATAAGGGGCAAGTCCATACTTCCTGAGAAAATAGCCTGAAAGGTGCAAAAAACCCCTGTGACACCGTGTGTAGTGGTTGGAGCGTAAGATAACTCTCGAACGGATCTGCCGTTTCGGTCCAAAATGTGGCCTTCGTAATATTTTGTGCAAACTTAGTTTAAGTTCGAAGATAAGCCATATCGGTCCATTCCTTCATGTACCTCCCCCACAAATGTTCGGAAAAATTGTGCGTACGATAACTCTTGAAGGGAGTGACCGATTTGCTCCATACTTTACACATCCTAATATACATATATACCAGATATAGATCAAGTTCGAATGTAGACTATATTTGTCCACTTTAAGACCTGCTCTCGAATCATTTTGATTTCTGTTGAAGCTACTTGCATTCGCTGCATCAATTACAACAGTAAACGTTTTTTCAGGGGCAAGTCCATACTTCTTGAGAAAACAGCCCGAAAGTTGTAAAAACCTCTATGGTACCATATGTAGTGGCTGGAGACCTCTAACCGAATACTGCGTTCATCCACACTTTGGATATTATAATAATTCTTCGAATATTAGATGAAATTCGAAAGTGTTGCTTATAGGTCCACTCCTTCCCGTACCTCCCCCACACAAGTTCGAAATTATTCGCTAAAATGGTAGGCGCGATTCCTCATAGACGTAGCAACCGATTTGGTCCAAACTTTGGATCTCTAAATATTGTCGAAACTTAGTAAATCTGGGCCCTACCTGTCCAATCCTTGTGGTACCACCCACACAAATGTTCAACATTTTGTGTGGTTAAGGGTCTGTTCGAGGATCCTTTGGACACTTTTACGGAAGCTTTAAACCTATCCATAATTTTGTCGGTTCAAACGCCCAACATTTTAAAACCCCCTAAATACATAAGTTTTTTGAGAAAAAGGTATTTCATTCTACACATGCTGAGGGCATATCTCTGTCGGCAAAGCCGACTGATACTTTTTTACTTGTTAAAAAAATTAACAAAGTAAGGGTAATTTTAAAGGGGGAACATCTTAAATACTTTTGGGAAATATGAATAGAAAGTGGATTATATGGTCAAGGAGATTTCCTACTGGTATCCAACTTTTTATCTGGCCAAACTAAAAAAGCCCTAAATCCCTACCGAAGGACGGAAAAACAAAAACAATTTTTTTAATAAACCAAAAATTGGGCTTTGTGGCGGCATATTTAATTTGGTCTTTATGAGGGAGGTCATAAAAAGAAGCTGACTGGACATATTTTTGAGCGCTATGACGATTGAAGGATATTTCATGGTATCAGAACATATAGCATTCATTATTTTTTTATTATGACCCCAATTAATAACTATTGGGTTCTTTTACAAAATTTTCCAAAACTTCTCTTAATATGGTAATATGGGATATCTTGAACACTTTTACAAGTAGACATTTTACTGCAAAATTCGAAAATATTACTTAAAATCACTAATTTGGAAAGTGCTTACACCTGGGACGATTTTGCTTGGAAACCGCAAGTCCTATCGGAATGGGGCAAATGAATATATTGTACCTATAAAAATTCTATACAAGATTGACGTTTATGGTATTTTCGTAAATTTAATCGTTTTTGAGCGCTTTTTAAATAAATCGCGATTCAAGTCGGCATTTTTAATGGTTTTTTAGGTTTTCACGATTTCCGATCCTATCGGAATGGGGCGAACGAATATATTGTAGCTATGAAAATTCTCTACAAGATTGACCTTTATGGTATTTTCGTAAATTTAAGCGTTTTTGAGATATAGAAGTTCAAATTGGGACAAAGCACTGACTGTATCGTCTCCTTAAAAAAAAGTGTCATGACTGCAATTTCCCAACTTAAACTTATATATCTCAAAAATGGTGCAACCTAGTTACGAAAGCCAATCTTGAAGAGAATTTTCACAGGTACAACATTTTATTTATTCCAATTCCGATAGGACTTGCGGTTATCGTTCATTTTGCAAAATCTTGAAGACCTGAGAAAAAAATCTGAATTATTGATCTAAACTTCTATATCTCAAAAACGGTACAACCTACGAAAATATTGTGCACGACAGTCTTGTACAGAATTTTCACAGCTACAACATTTTCTTTATTACTATTTCGATAGGACTTGCGGTTTCCAAGCAAAATCGCGAAAACCTAAAATAAACCTAACCAGTAAGGAAAGGATCAAAGTCGGGCGGGGCCGACTATATGAATATACCACTGTGAATATGTAAAATATATATGGGAGCTATATCCAAATCTGAACCGATGTCGGTATAATTTGGCACAATTATTCTTCGACCGAATTCAGTCACACATTTAAAATTTCATCAAAATCGGACGTAAATAGCGTGTTTGGTGCAGCAAATGCGCGATATCGGGCGAAAATATATAAGGGAGCTATATCCAAATCTAAATCGATTTTCACCAAAAGCAAGAAGCTTTTTCTATGGCTAAAAAAATTGTAGACCCAAATTTTTAGCTGAATCGGACAAAAAATGCGACCTGTACGTTGCGAACAAAAATTCATGGACAGACGGACGGACGGACATGCATAAATCGACTCAGAAAGTGATTATATGTATATCCCAAAAGGAACTATGTGTCTATTTCGTTTATTTTTGTATGTTACATACAAATGCACAGAGACATAATACCCCTTACCACAGTGTGGTGTAGGGTATAAAAATGTCTTATTACAGCATGTCTCTTTTTTAGAGTTTTCATAACCTTGGAACCGATCTCCGATCTTTATATGTGTTTCCTTTGAAACCCTTAATTGACTTTGTGTCGTTTCACTTTGAGTTGCGACATAAAGCGAGGTCTTGGTGTATATTTTGGTCAAGTTGGCGTATAAGTATTATTAATTATTGGGTGGTTTTACAAATAGTCCATAACTTCTATGAATATGGTCATATTGCTTATAGATTGGTCTCTTTCAAAAGAAGACATTCCTCACAAAAATTCGAATATATTTGAGAAAAATTGAAATCGCAATTTACATAAAATTTGAAAAACAAACCCATTACACTTTTATTGCGTTTACCTGTTGAATATTATTGAGGATATTTAATCGTTGATATTTATCCGTTGTTATGATTCACTTTTAAGATTTCTGAACTATAGAGGATATCCTTTGTAAAGAATTTACAATTTCAAAGCTTTCTTTATGGAGTATTGTTTACAAATATAGAATACCGATTTGTTCGATGTTTTTATACATTTTGATTTTTTATTGTATTTTAATTTTTGTTAAAATAATTGTATTGTATTTTGATTTATTTCAGGTTTTTGTTTTTTATTTAATTTTTTAATTTCCTTGTTTTTGTTGATTGACCAGATTTTGATTCTTCGAAAATAAGCACTCTGCGGTTAATTTCTTAAATTTCTTTAATATTTTGATTATAATTTAACAACAATAAAAATCTTGGCGCCAAACAATCGACAACTTTTGCTTGCTCTTCGAAAAAAAATCTCAAATGAGATTCAATATTTTATTATATCTCCCTTTTCATGCCATTCTTTTCTTCCACAAATTTTATTCTTTCCACAAATTTATTCTTTCCGCACAATTTATTTTTATTTATTTATATTTCCACTCAAAACAATGGATTTTTTTGATTTTATTTTGATTTCAATTTCAGCTGGATAAATAGCCCGTATTTAGCGAATCTCAACAAATAATTTATTATCCGTCAGCACGGTGTTCGGGGTCTCATACACTACGCAAGTCTTGAAATCGACTGAAATTGAAAATTGCAAACACAACGTGTTTTGGAGGAAGGATATTTTTCACATGGAAATAAAGGGAAATTTCTCACCAAGCGAGAGAGAGTGTCCCCCCAAAAGGAGAGAGTAAATTTGAATCTCTTTAGGGGTTTTCTTTTGGTTTGTTTTGATTATAATGTTGTTGATTGTTCTTTCCCTACTTCCTACTTCGTGGCTTTCACATGGCCTAACATTTATAATCCTGTGTGGTTGTGTGTGCTTTTTGTTGTTATTGCTTTTCCTTCCATGCTAGCCCCCGCTTTAGCCTTTATATCCCATGCCTAACACATAATAATATAGGTTAAGTTTTTTTTGTTCGTTTTTGTTTTATGTTCCTACATTTTCTTTCGGTTATATTCTCTTTATCCTGTGGGCTTTTGAGTATGAAGAATGTAGCAAATCTCATTACCCATATACGAACACGGACACACACAACCACGTACAAACTATCTACATTTATACAACCAATATATGCACGTGCACAATCAAACATAAACATTATTAACTTTCACCGCTCTACCGACACTTTCTTCATACCTTCTCCCATCATCTTCTCTCGCCTCCCTTTGGCCTTCAATGGCATTTTATTGGACTTATAAATATGTATGTCGAACATAAAGCTGCTAGGAGTGAGAGTGTCTGTGTGAAATGTTATTTTTTGTGCTGTTCCCATAGTTTACGCTATCGTAATTACAGAGCAACAGTGTCAGCGGTTTCTAGTCATGGATGTACGTGGTTCTTAGTGTGTGTATGTTTGTTTCACAAGTATTGGACTGGTGCATGTTTGGGGCTTTTTATTATCTTTAGTCGAGATTGTGTGCGTGTCTATGGCTTTTTCTTAGGATATGCCATGAGTTTTTGTACAAAAAAAGAAAGAAGATTGCTTTGAAGAAATCTTAGGCTTATGGAAAGTGTTGAAGTCTATACATGAGTGTGAGTATGTGTGAGTATGTGCGTGCCGGTCCTCTAGTGTTTGTGTTTAAATAAAAATGGGATTTTCTTTTGCTCAAGATTGTGCAATTTAAATTAATAATAAATGGGATTATGCCAAAGAGATTCTCTATGGAATAGAAATGCCGACATACATTGTTAGATTTATGTGTCACAAATATAGTGGAAGCCATTGATAAGAGTAGTTTTATTAGTTGGGGCGGGAAGAGAGATGAGGTATAATAATGTGAACAGTATGGTTTGGATTTAAATTTTTGCACGAATGATTTTTAAACATATATTTATGTCTACTTCGTTATTTTTAACAGGGAACACCATTGCTTCGATCTCGCCACAGTTCCTCATCAGAGAAAAAACAAAATTTTTAACATTTTTATAAATTATTATTGAAAATTTTATGTTATTGTTTTAATAAATTATTATATGACGACAATGAGTGCAGTACTAGCATATGACTCTGCGAAATATGGCGAAGTACATCCTACTATCAGTGCTGTCCTTAAGAGTTCAGAGCCGATGGTATTACAGCATGATCATTGGTCGTACAGGAAACTAATGCAATTAAATCCTAAAGTAGTTGAAATATTCCAAAAATGGTTTGTTGAAGTTCCTTGGGATTAACGAGTGTCATCTTTTGACGAAGATGGAGGTATCATCGACTCACACAGCCTCAAAGGCGACGTGAGACGATATTAAGGAATTTCCCCTCTTAGCCAAATTTGTTCACTCAAGGTCGTTCACCCATGATAACAAGGACATGAAAAATATCCTTGAAAAATAAATATTTTATAAAAAAAAGATCCGGATATTTCCAAAGAATTTTTTAGCATTTTTTTAAGGACATTTTTGATATCCTTGTTACTCTTGACTTCTTGAAAAATATACTTGAAAAAATATTCTTTAAAAAATCCACGTCCTTCGAAATATTTGTTAAAAAGTCCACGTCCTTCAAAAATATTTTTAAAAAATCAACGTCCTTCAATAATAATTTTTAAAAAATCCACGTCCTTCAAACATAATTTTTAAAAAATCCACGTCCTTAAAAAATATTTTTTAAAAAATCCACGTCCTCCAAAAATATTTTTAAAATATTCACGTTACGCTTTTCAATAACATTTTTTTTAAATTTTCACGTTACGCTTTTCAATAACATTTTTTTAAAAATCCACGTTCCTCGAAATATTTTAAAAAAAACCTACATCCTTCGAAATATTTTTTGAAAAATCCACGTCCTTTGAAATATTTTTTAAAAAATCCACGTTCTTCGAAAATATTTTTTTTTAAAAATCACGTCCTACAAAAATATATTTTTTAAAATATTCACGTCAATAATATAGTTTTTTTTAAATTCTCCTCCATTTTTTTTTTTTTTTGAAAAACGTTCTTTAAAAATGTCCACGTCCTTCGAAATATTTTTTAAAAAATCCACGACCTTCGAATTATTTTTCATTCGAAATATTTTTTAAAAAATCCACGACCTTCGAATTATTTTTCATTCGAAATATTTTTTAAAAAATCCACGACCTTCGAATTATTTTTCATTCGAAATATTTTTTAAAAAATCCACGACCTTCGAATTATTTTTCATTCGAAATATTTTTTAAAAAATCCACGTCCTTCGAAATATTCTTTAAAAATCCTCGTTCTTGAAAAAAATCCACGTTCTTAAAAATTATTCTTTAAAAAATCCACATCCTTCAAAAATATTCTTTAAACAATCCTCGTTCTTGAAAAACATTATGTAAAAAGATCGACGTTTTCAAAAATATTCTTTAAAAAAAAACACGTTCTTGAAAAATATTCTTTGAAAAACCCACGTCCTCCAAAAATAGTTTTTAAAATATTCAAGTCACGCATTTCAAAATATTTTTTTTTTTTGAAAAATCTACGTCCTCCAATTGTTTTTTTTTTTTGAAAAATCCACGTCCTCCAAATTTTTTTTTTTTTTGAAAAATATTCCACGTCCTTCGAAATATTCTTTAAAAAACCCGCGTCCTTGGAAATATTTTTTTAAAAAATCCAACGTCCTTCGAATTATGTTTTAAAAAATCTAAGTCCTTCAAAAAAGTTTTTTTTTATAAAAACAACTTCCTTAAAAAATATTTTTAAAAAATCCTTCAGAAGTATTTTTAAAAAATGCACGTCTTTCAAAAATATTTTTTACAAAATCCATGTCCTTCAACAAACGTTTTTAAACAAAACCTCGTCCTTCAACAAACGTTTTTAAATAAAACCTCGTCCTTCAAAATTATTTTTTAAAAAATCCACGTTCTTTAAAATGTTTTATAAAAAAAATTACGTTCTAAAGAACGAATGTTGCTTTAAAAAAATTCACGTCCTTGAAAACTAAGAAATTTACGTCCTTCAAAACAATTTAAAAAAACAACGTCCTTAAACAATATTCTTTAAAAAATATACGTCCTCCAAAATATTTTTTAAAAAATCCAGGCCCTTCAAAATTTTTTTTCCATCCATGTCCTTCAAAAATATTTTTTTAAAAAAATCTATGGTCTTGGAAAAAAAATTCTTTAAAAAATCCACGTCCTTAAAAATGAAGTAAATAAAATATTCTTAATAATCGTACGTCCTTCAAAAATATTTTTTAGAAAACCATGGTCCTGAAAAATATGCTTTTAAACAATAACGTCTTTAAAAAAGAAAATATTTAAAAAAATGCACGTCCTTGAAAAATTATTTTAATAAAACCACGGCCTTAAAAAATTCTTTTAATAAAAACCAAGGACGTTGAGAATATGTATATTCTTTTAAAAAATCAAAGTCCTTGAAAAAATATTCTCTAAAAAATGAAAGTCTTAGAAAATATATTCTTTAAAAAATTCTAGAAAAAATTATTTTAAAAAAATGTACGTCCTGGAAAAAAATCTTTAAAAAAAATTCACGTACTGGAAAAAAATCATTTAAAAAATTCTAATAAACTTTAAAAAAATCCAAGTCCTTGACAAAAATATTTCACGTCCTTAAAAAATATTCTCTAAATGTATGCCCTTAAAAATATTTTTAAATTATCCATGGTCCTGAAAAAGATACCTTTAAAAAATCACGTCCTTAAATAAAGAATTCAAAACATTCACTTCCTTGAAAAAAACTTTTTAAAAAATGCACGTCCTAAAAAAGAATTATTTAAAAAACACGTCCTTAAAAAAGTATTTTAATAACATTTTTTTGCCAATCCGAGTACTTGAATTTTTTTTTAAATCCACGTCCTTCAAAAATAATTTTTAAAAAATCAACGTCCTTCAAAAATAATTTTTAAAAAATCAACGTCCTTCAAAAATAATTTTTAAAAAATCCACGTCCTTCAAAAATAATTTTTAAAAAATCAACGTCCTTCAAAAATAATTTTTAAAAAATCCACGTCCTTCAAAAATAATTTTTAAAAAATCAACGTCCTTCAAAAATAATTTTTAAAAAATCCACGTCCTTCAAAAATAATTTTTAAAAAATCAACGTCCTTCAAAAATAATTTTTAAAAAATCCACGTCCTTCAAACATAATTTTTAAAAAAACCACGTCCTTAAAAATCTTTTTTAAAAAATCCACGTCCTCCAAAAATATTTTTTAAAATATTCACGCCACGGTTTTCAATAACATTTTTTTAAAAATCCACGTTCCTCGAAATATTTTTAAAAAAACCTACATCCTTCGAAATATTTTTTGAAAAATCCACGTCCTTTGAAATATTTTTTAAAAAATCCACGTTCTTCGAAATATTTTTTTTTAAAAATCACGTCCGCCAAAAGTATATTTTTTAAAATATTCACGTCAGTATTATTTTTTTTTAAATTCTCCTCCATTTTTTTTTTTTTGAAAAACGTTCTTTAAAAATATCCACGTCCTTCGAAATATTTTTTAAAAAATCCACGACCTTCGAATTATTTTTCATTCGAAATATTTTTTAAAAAATCCACGTCCTTCGAAATATTTTTTTTTAAATCCAAGTCCTTCGAAATATTCTTTAAAAATCCACATTCTTGAAAAAAATCCACGTTCTTAAAAATTATTCTTTGAAAAATCCACATCCTTCAAAAATATTCTTTAAACAATCCACGTTCTTGAAAAACATTATGTAAAAAGATCGACGTTTTCAAAAATATTCTTTAAAAAACACGTTCTTGAAAAATATTCTTTGAAAAACCCACGTCCTCCAAAAATAGTTTATAAAATATTCAAGTCACGCTTTTCAAAATATTTTTATTTTTGAAAAATCCACGTCCTCCAATTGTTTTTTTTTTTTTTTTGAAAAATCCACGTCCTCCAATTGTTTTTTTTTTTTTTTTTTGAAAAATCCACGTCCTCCATTTTTTTTTTGAAAAATATTCCTCGTCCTTCGAAATATTTTTTAAAAAATCCGAGTCCTTGAAAATATTTTTTAAAAAATTCACGTCCTTCGAAAAGGTTTTTTTTGTAAAAACAACTTCCTTCAAAAATATTTTGAAAAAATCCAAGTCCTTCAGAAGTATTTTTTAAAAAAATGCACGCCCTTCAAAAATATTTTTCAACAATCCACGTCCTTCAACAAACGTTTTTAAACAAACCCAGGTCTTTCAAAAATATTTTTTAAAAAAATCACGTCCTTCAAAATTTTTTTTTTTAAATCCAAGTTTTTTAAAATGTTTTTGTTTTAAAAAATGCGCGTTCTTTAAAATGTGTTTTTCTTTAAATTCACGTTCTTGAAAACTAAGAAATTTACGTCCTTCAAAACAATTTGAAAAAAAACACGTCCTTAAAAAATATTCTTTAAAAAATGTCCTCCAAATGTATTTTTTAAAAACCCACTAGTTTCAAACATATTTTTTTAAAAATTCATTGTCTTGAAAAAATTCTTTAAAAAATCCACATCCATGGTCTTGAAAAAAAATCCTAGAAAATATATTTTTTAAAAAAATTCTAGAATAAATTATGATGAGTTCTTAGTTGATACGTGCTGATAGTTGTTAGCAAATATTTTTGTTCAGATTTTTTTTTGGGAAAGCCGAAAAGTGACTGTGATTCTCATTTATTTGAGAATACTAGACATTTAAAGAGTTCGAGTTTTCGCTAAAAAGGCATCATTTCAAAAAGCTGAAAAGCCAATTGATAATTCCCTTCGCCGGGATGAAATCATGATATTGGTAGCGATCAGTACAATTTTGCAACACTGTCTCTCTCACTCACTGTCTCATTACTCTCTGTAACAGAAAGTAATGATGAAGTTTAAGCAATTGGGGTAATACTCCAGACTTAAAAACAATCAAATGAAAATTGAAACTTCAACCAAAACAAAACAACGAAAAAATCATTTTAAAAAAATCCACGTCCCGGAAAAAATTATTAAAAAACTTTTAAAAAAATCTCTTAAAAAAATCCACGTCCCGGAAAAAATATTAAAAAACTTAAAAAAAAATCTCTTAAAAAAATCCCACGTCCCGGAAAAAATTATTAAAAAACTTTTAAAAATATCTCTTAAAAAAATCCACGTCATGGAAAAAATTATAAAAAAATTATTTAAAAAAAAAATCCACGTCCTGGAAAAATTTCTTTAAAAAATCTTTAAAACAATTTTAAAAAAAATCCAAGTCCTTGACAAAAATATTCCTTTAAAATCCACATCCGTGAACAAAAGTTCTTTAAAAAATCGAGTTGTTTTAAAAATTCTTATTTTTTAAATTCTTAAAATTTCAGTTTTTTAATTTGTTTAAACCTCTGCAATTTTTTATGTTTGCAAAATGAAGGGGTTCTCAAATTTATTTAAAATTCTATATTTTTAATTTCTTTAAAAATCATATATTTTTACTTCGAAATTCTCTTTAGAAAATTCACATTTATAAAATTCTTTAAAACGTTCTTAAATAAAATCACTTTTGTAAAATGTCTTTAAAAAATCCAAGCTGTTAATTTTTTAAAGTGCAATTTTTTTAATTTCCAAGTTTTTAAAATGTATTTAAGTATCATTCCTCTTAGAATTCCCGGTTATCAATTTTTTGAATTTTTGTTTTGGTTTTTAAAATTACAAAAAAATCATTGGTTTGAAATTTATTTAACAAATACATGTCTCTTAAAGCTTCTTTACAAATCAAGGACAGTTACCTGAATTTTTCCAAATCCTGTATAATGAGTTTGCAAAAAATAGGCTCATAAGGCATTTTGAAGGCATGCTATGAGCGATGAATTTGAAAATGAAATACTATGCATAAAATACAGTGAAACATTCGAACACCAGTTTTATGAAGAAATGTTACCACTCATTTTATGGAAGTTTTTAACTTAATAACACCACCTATAAACTGAACATTTTTAAAGGCAATTTTAAATGACACCTATAACAAATTTTATCCAGTTATCCTCTGAATAAAACATCAAATTCAAAAATACCGTTATAAAAAATATATTTTTTACCATTACGATGACAATCAAAATAAATTTAATTCACCATCGATTCCATTAATATTTATATGTATGAGCCTGGCTGGCGTTAGCGACAACGATATGCAGCGTTAACACATTCATTAACAGCTTTTATAACAATATTCGTGAGCTGCTGCTGTTGATGCTTCTGCTGCTCTCAGGCTAATATAAATGCTATGAATAAATTTAACTTTCCTTTGCGAAACATGAAAAAACAACAAACATGAAATGTGAAAAAAATGAAAAAAAAGGCTCAATGAAAATTTGGAACACAAATAATAGGGTGGAATGCAAGAAGGTCTTAAAGGTCAATAGCGGAGTAAAAAAATAAAATAAAACTCATGACATGGGGGTGCAAAAGTTAATCGTGGATTTTTTAAACAATTTTCTCTGGGCTATAGATGTAGATTTTTCAAACAATTCTTAAAGGCCAGACAAGCTAGAAGCTTGGGTTTTGTAAACAATTTTCAAAGGCCTGATTTTGGCCTAGAAGCGTGGATTTTTAAACAATTTTCAAAGGGCTGATTTTGGCTTAGAAGCGTGGATTTTTAAAAGATTTTTAAAGGTTAGACTCTAACCTATAGAAGTTGATTTTTTAAACAATTTTCAAAGGCTAAGCTCTGCCCTATAAACGTGGATTTTTTAAACAATTTTCAAAGGTTAAGCTCTGCCCTATAAACGTGGATTTTTTAAACAATTTTCAAAGGTTAAGCTCTGCCCTATAAACGTGGATTTTTTAAACAATTTTCAAAGGTTAAGCTCTGCCCTATAAACGTGGATTTTTTAAACAATTTTCAAAGGTTAAGCTGCCCGATAAACGTGGATTTTTTAAACAATTTTCAAATGTTAGACTCTGCCCTATAAACGCGGATTTTTTAAACAATTTTCAAATGTTAGACTCTGCCCTATAAACGTGGATTTTTTAACCAATTTTCAAATGTTAGACTCTGTCCTATAAACGTGGATTTTTTAACCAATTTTCAAATGTTAGACTCTGTCCTATAAACGTGGATTTTTTAAACAATTTTCAAAGGTTTGTCTCTGCCCTATAAACGTGGATTTTTTAAACTATTTTCAAAGATTAAGCTCTGCCCTATAAACGTGGATTTTTTTAAACAATTTTCAAAGGGTTGTCTCTGCCCTATAAACGTGGATTTTTTAAACAATTTTCAAAGGGTTGTCTCTGCCCTATAAACGTGGATTTTTTAAACAATTTTAAAGGTTTGACTCTGCCCTATAAAAGTGGATTTTTTAAACAATTTTCAAAGGCCTGATATTGGCGTAAGAGCGTAAATTTTTAAACAATTTTCAAAGGCCTGATATTGGCGTAAGAGCGTGGATTTTTAAACAATTTTCAAAGGCCTGATATTGGCGTAAGAGCGTGGATTTTTAAACAATTTTCACAGGTTGATATTGGCGTAAGAGCGTGGATTTTTAAACAATTTTCAAAGGCCTGACTTTAGCCTAGTAGCGTGGATTTTTTTTAACAATTTTCGAAGGTTTGTCTTTGCCCTATAATCGTGGATTTTTTTAAAAAAATTTCAAAGGTTTGACTCTTCGCTATAAACGTGGATTTTTTAAACAATTTTCAAAGGTTAAGCACTGCCCTATAAACGCGGATTTTGTTGAACAATTTTCAAAGGTTAAGCACTGCCCTATAAACGTGGATTTTTTGAACAATTTTCAAAGGTTTGACTCTTCGCTATAAATGTTGATTTTTTAAACAATTTTCAAAAGTTAAGCTCTGCCCTATAAATGTGGATTTTTTAAACAATTTTCAAAAGTGTGTCTCTGCCTTATAAACGTGGATTTTTTATACAATTTTCAAAGGTGTGTCTCTGCCTTATAAACGTGGATTTTTTAAACAATTTTCAAAGGTTAGACTCTGCCCTATAAACGTGGATTTTTTAAACAATTTTCAAAGGTTAGACTCTGTCCTATAAACGTGGATTTTTTAAACAATTTTCAAAGGTGTGACTCCGCCCTATAAACGTGTATTTTTTAAACAATTTTCAAAGATTAGACTCTGCCCTATAAACGTGGATTTTTTAAACAATTTTCAAAGGTTAAGCCCTGCCCTATAAACGTGGATTTTTTAAACAATTTTCAAAGGTTAAGCTCTGCCCTATAAACGTGGATTTTTTAAACAATTTTCAAAGGTTAAGCTCTGCCCTATAAACGTGGATTTTTTAAACAATTTTCAAAGGTTAGACTCTGCCCTATAAACGTGGATCTTTTAAACAATTTTCAAAGGTTAGAGTGTTTTCTATAATCGTGGATTTTTTAAAACAATTTTCATAGGTTAGACTCTGCCCTATAAACGTGGATTTTTTAAACAATTTTCAAAGGTTAGACTCTACCCTATAAACGTGGATTTTTTAAACAATTTTCAAAGGTTAGACTCTGCCCTATAAAAGTGGATTTTTTAAACAATTTTCAAAGGTTTCACTCTGCCCTATAAACGTGGATTTTTTAAACAATTTTCAAAGGTTTGACTCTGCCCTATAAACGTGGATTTTTTAAACAATTTTCAAAGGTTTGACTCTGCCCTATAAACGTGAATTTTTTAAACAATTTTCAAAGGTTTGACTCTGCCCTATAAACGTGGATTTTTTAAACAATTTTCAAAGTTTAAGCTGACCTTGCCCAATTTTCAAAGGTTAAGCTCTGCTCTATAAACGTGGATTTTTTAAACAATTTTCAAAGGTTTGTTTCTGCCCTATAAAGTTGGTTTTTTTAAACAATTTTCAAAGGTTTGTTTCTGCCCTATAAACGTGGATTTTTTAAACAATTTTCAAAGGTTTGACTCTGCCCTATAAACGTGGATTTTTTAAACAATTTTCAAAGGTTTGTTTCTGCCCTATAAACGTGGATTTTTTAAACAATTTTCAAAGGTTTGTTTCTGCCCTATAAACGTGGATTTTTTAAACAATTTTCAAAGGTTTGTTTCTGCCCTATAAACGTGTATTTTTTAAACAATTTTCAAAGATTAGACTCTGCCCTATAAA
Source organism: Musca autumnalis (assembly GCF_047663935.1). NCBI lineage: Eukaryota > Metazoa > Arthropoda > Insecta > Diptera > Muscidae > Musca > Musca autumnalis. Next base: position 16,598,425 of record NW_027411755.1, on the reverse strand, counting down.
CGTGGATTTTTTAAACAATTTTCAAAGGTTAAGCCCTGCCCTATAAACGTGGATTTTTTAAACAATTTTCAAAGGTTAAGCTCTGCCCTATAAACGTGGATTTTTTAAACAATTTTCAAAGTTTAAGCTGACCTTGCCCAATTTTCAAAGGTTAAGCTCTGCTCTATAAACGTGGATTTTTTAAACAATTTTCAAAGGTTTGTTTCTGCCCTATAAAGTTGGTTTTTTTAAACAATTTTCAAAGGTTTGTTTCTGCCCTATAAACGTGGATTTTTTAAACAATTTTCAAAGGTTTGACTCTGCCCTATAAACGTGGATTTTTTAAACAATTTTCAAAGGTTTGACTCTGCCCTATAAACGTGGATTTTTTAAACAATTTTCAAAGGTTTGTTTCTGCCCTATAAACGTGGATTTTTTAAACAATTTTCAAAGGTTAAGCTCTGTCCTATAAACGTGGACTTTTTAAACAATTTTCAAAGGTTAAGCTCTGCCCTATAAACGTGGATTTTTTAAACAATTTTCAAATGTTAAGCTCTGCCCTATAAACGTGGATTTTTTAAACAATTTTAAAGGTTAAGCTCTGCCGTATAAACGTGGATTTTTTAAACAATTTTTAAAGGTTAACCTCTGCCCTATAAACGTGGATTTTTTAAACAATTTTCAAAGGTTAGACTCTGCCCTATAAACGTGGATCTTTTAAACAATTTTCAAAGGTTAGAGTGTTTTCTATAATCGTGGATTTTTTAAAACAATTTTCATAGGTTAGACTCTGCCCTATAAACGTGGATTTTTTAAACAATTTTCAAAGGTTAGACTCTTACCCTATAAACGTGGATTTTTTAAACAATTTTCAAAGGTTAGACTCTGCCCTATAAAAGTGGATTTTTTAAACAATTTTCAAAGGTTTCACTCTGCCCTATAAACGTGGATTTTTTAAACAATTTTCAAAGGTTTGACTCTGCCTATAAACGTGAATTTTTTAAACAATTTTCAAAGGTTTGACTCTGCCCTATAAACGTGGATTTTTTAAACAATTTTCAAAGTTTAAGCTGACCTTGCCCAATTTTCAAAGGTTAAGCTCTGCTCTATAAACGTGGATTTTTTAAACAATTTTCAAAGGTTTGTTTCTGCCCTATAAAGTTGGTTTTTTTAAACAATTTTCAAAGGTTTGTTTCTGCCCTATAAACGTGGATTTTTTAAACAATTTTCAAAGGTTTGACTCTGCCCTATAAACGTGGATTTTTTAAACAATTTTCAAAGGTTTGACTCTGCCCTATAAACGTGGATTTTTTAAACAATTTTTCAAAGGTTTGTTTCTGCCCTATAAACGTGGATTTTTTAAACAATTTCAAAGGTTAAGCTCTGCCCTATAAAACGTGGATTTTTTAAACAATTTTCAAAGGTTTGACTCTGCCCTATAAACGTGGATTTTTTAAACAATTTTCAAAGGTTTGACTCTGCCCTATAAACGTGGATTTTTTAAACAATTTTCAAAGTTTAAGCTGACCTTGCCCAATTTTCAAAGGTTAAGCTCTGCTCTATAAACGTGGATTTTTTAAACAATTTTCAAAGGTTTGTTTCTGCCCTATAAAGTTGGTTTTTTTAAACAATTTTCAAAGGTTTGTTTCTGCCCTATAAACGTGGATTTTTAAACAATTTCAAAAGCTAAGCTCTGCCCTATAAACGTGGATTTTTTAAACAATTTTCAAAGGTTTGTTTCTGCCCTATAAAGTTGGTTTTTTTAAACAATTTTCAAAGGTTTGTTTCTGCCCTATAAACGTGGATTTTTTAAACAATTTCAAAGGTTAAGCTCTGCCCTATAAACGTGGATTTTTAAAACAATTTTCAAAGGTTAGATTCTGCCCTATAAACGTGGGTTTTTTAAACAATTTTCAAAGGTTAGATTCTGCCCTATAAACGTGATTTTTTAAACAATTTTCAAGGGTTGGACTCTGCCCTATAAACGTGGATTTTTTACACAATTTTCAAAGGTTAAGCTCTGCCCTATAAACGTGGATTTTTTAAACAATTTTAGATTCTGTCCTATAAACTTAATTTTTTAACAATTTTCAAGGGTTGGACTCTGCCCTATAAACGTGGATTTTTTAAACAATTTCCAAAGGTTAAGCTGACCTTGCCCAATTTTCAAAGGTTAAGCTCTGCCCTATAAACGTGGATTTTTCATACAATTTTCAAAGGTTAAGCTCTGTCCTATAAACGTGGACTTTTTAAACAATTTTCAAAGGTTAAGCTCTGCCCTATAAACGTGGATTTTTTAAACAATTTTCAAATGTTAAGCTCTGCCCTATAAACGTGGGATTTTTTAAACAATTTTTAAAGGTTAAGCTCTGCCGTATAAACGTGGATTTTTTAAACAATTTTTAAAGGTTAACCTCTGCCCTATAAACGTGGATTTTTTAAACAATTTTCAAAGGTTAGCTCTGCCCTATAAACGTGGATTTTTTAAACAATTTTCAAAGGTTAGACTCTGCCCTATAAACGTTAGCATCTGCCCTATAAACGTGGAGTTTTTAAAAAAATTTCAAAGGTGGATTTTTAAAACAATTTTCAAAGGTTTGTCTCTGCCCTATAAACGTGGAGTTTTTACACAATTTTCAAAGGTTAGCATCTGCCCTATAAACGTGGAGTTTTTAAAAAATTTTCATAGGTTTGACTCTGCCCTATAAACGTGGATTTTTTTAAAACAATTTCAAACATTAGACTCTGCCCTATAAACGTGGATTTTTTAAACAATTTTCAGATGCCAAACTCTGCCCTATAAGCGTGAATTTATATACAGTTTTCCACGGCCTGACTTTGGCCTAGAATTGTGGATTTTTTAAACAATTTTCAGATGCCAAACTCTGCCCTATAAGCGTGAATTTATATACAGTTTTCCACGGCCTGACTTTGGCCTAGAATTGTGGATTTTTTAAACAATTTTCAAAGGCCTTACTTTGGCCTAGTAACGTGGATTTTCAAATGCATGACTTGCGGATCTATTTACATATGTTCGGTAATAGTCCTTAAATATTTGACATTCACATTATTTTCTAACCACCCTATTACATTCATTTTAATATTGTTATTTATATTGGAACACGTTATTCTATTGTTATTGCTTCGTTTTCCCCCCTCTTTGTTTAAAAGTTGTTTCAAAACAGAATCGACAGACAAAGAAAAAATTTGCCAAATAAAAACTGGGTTATATTGGGTAATACATAATTTTATTAGCTGTTTATAACTTCAAAGTTTTACGTTTTGTATACTTTTTGTGTTCATATCCTTTGTTTGGCGTTCTTGTTTTTCTTCGGAATAAAAGAAAAATTAAAAATTCACCAAAAAAAAAGTTCGTGCGAAATGATCCATTTTGTTGGGTAAAAAGCAAAATTCTAGGAAAAATATGTACTTTGCCAAAAAACGGTTCTTAAAAGTGAAATAATTTGAAACATTTACACTTCATTAGACAATGAAAATCAATGGAGAAAAGTTTTGGGTATTAAGATTGAATGGGAAAATGTTTATGTAAAGATTAAGGGAGAGTTGGTAGATTGGAAGTAATTCTTAATTATTATGTATTTTTATTGGCAGAAATTATACGGTTTTTGTTGAAAGGGAATCTTAAAACGTGAGGGGTACCCATTATTCTCACCCATCTTCCTAACATACCAAGAATTGGAGGTGGGTTCCCCTCACCACCAGGAAGCAGCATAAAACAGCAACAAATTAATTTATCTTAAGCGACATCGGCTTAAAATATTTCCTCAGTCAAGCCACAAATACACATCGGTATTTTGGAAAAGACTGCAACATTGACTAATTTTCCTTCAATTTTGATTGAAATAAATCCCAACAAATCTATTGAGCTCTTCACAGCTCATCCTCCCATTTGAAACAGCAACCTATGTTATAGTTTATCTTTCACGTGTGTAATATTCTTTGTGAAGTCATTAAATCGCAGAGTCATAGCTGTGGTCATAAACTTAAGGATACACAAATAGCAAACGGATACATTAATGTCTTCACACACACACACACACACACATCTTCACATTCATCAACATTGGACAAACAATGTATCTACCGGTCACACCTATAACTACAAAAGTAAATATAAAACAAAGATAGATGCTTGCATCAGCAGCAACAGCAACACATAAAACTCGAAACTTAAGCATCAGCAACTGTGTGCATGGGAAAGATATACATACATACTCGTATGCATGTATGTATGGCTGTGAGAGTTATGTTCCGGGTTTAATGACCTAGTGATGTAACTGAAATGGAACAATTCATAGTGGACAAGAAAAAAGTGAAAGTTGCAACATATGAGGTATTGCAGAAGAGGTAGCCAAGAAGACATTCAAAAGCTCAGGAACTTGCCTGTGGAAAATATTTGAAAAATCCACGTTTATAGGGCAGAGTCTAACCTTTGAAAATTTGTCAAAAAATCCACGTTTATAGGGCAGAGTCTAACCTTTGAAAATTTGTCAAAAAATCCACGTTTATAGGGCAGAGTCTAACCTTTGAAAATTTGTCAAAAAATCCACGTTTATAGGGCAGAGTCTAAACTTTGAAAATTGTTTAAAAAAATCCACGTTTATAGGGCGGAGTCTTACCTTTGAAAATTTTTTAAAAAATCCACGTTTATAGGGCAGAGTCTAACCTTTGAAAATTGTTTAAAAAATCCACGTTTATAGGGCAGAGTCTAACCTTTGAAAAATTGTTTAAAAAATCCACGTTTACAGGGCAGAGTCTAACCTTTGAAAATTGTTTAAAAAATTCACGTTTTTAGGGCGGAGTCTAACCTTTGAAAATTGTTTAAAAAATCCACGTTTTATAGGGCAGAGTCTAACCTTTGAAAATTTTTTAAAAAATCCACGTTTATAGGGCAGAGTCTAACCTTTGAAAATTGTTTAAAAAATCCACGGTTATAGGGCAGAGTCTAATTTTTGAAAATTGTTTAAAAAATCCACGTTTATAGGGCAGAGTCTAACCTTTGAAAATTGTTTAAAAAATCCACGTTTATAGGGCAGAGTCTAACCTTTGAAAATTGTTTAAAAAATCCACGTTTATAGGGCAGAGTCTAACCTTTGAAAATTGTTTAAAAAATCCACGTTTATAGGGCAGAGTCTAACCTTTGAAAATTGTTTAAAAAATCCACGTTTATAGGGCAGAGTCCTAACCTTTGAAAATTGTTTAAAAAATCCACGTTTATAGGGCAGAGTCTAACCTTTGGAAATTGTTAAAAAATCCACGGTTATAGGGCAGAGTCTAACCTTTGAAAATTGTTTAAAAAATCCACGTTTATAGGGCAGAGTCTAACCTTTGAAAATTTTTTAAAAAATCCACGTTTATAGGGCAGGGTCTAACCTTTGAAAATTGTTTCAAAAATCCACGTTTATAGGGCAGAGTCTAACCTTTGAAAATAGTTTAAAAAATCCACGTTTAGAGGGCAGAGTCTAACCTTTGAAAATTTTTTAAAAAATCCACGTTTATAGGGCAGAGTCTATCCTTTGAAAATTGTTAAAAAATCCACGTTTATAGGGCAGAGTCTAACCTTTGAAAATTTTTTAAAAAATCCACGTTTATAGGGCAGAGTCTAACCTTTGAAAATTGTTTAAAAAATCCACGTTTATAGGGCAGAGTCTAACCTTTGAAAATTGTTTAAAAAATCCACGTTTATAGGGCAGAGTCTAATCTTTGGAAATTGTTAAAAAATCCACGTTTATAGGGCAGAGTCTAACCTTTGAAAATTTTTTAAAAAATCCACGTTTATAGGGCAGAGTCTATCCTTTGAAAATTGTTAAAAAATCCACGTTTATAGGGCAGAGTCTAACCTTTGAAAATTTTTTAAAAAATCCACGTTTATAGGGCAGAGTCTAACCTTTGAAAATTGTTTAAAAAATCCACGTTTATAGGGCAGAGTCTAACCTTTGAAAATTGTTTAAAAAATCCACGTTTATAGGGCAGAGTCTAACCTTTGGAAATTGTTAAAAAATCCACGTTTATAGGGCAGAGTCTAACCTTTGAAAATTTTTTAAAAAATCCACGTTTATAGGGCAGAGTCTAACCTTTGAAAATTGTTTAAAAAATCCACGTTTATAGGGCAGAGTCTAACCTTTGAAAATTGTTTAAAAAATCCACGTTTATAGGGCAGAGTCTAATCTTTGAAAATTGTTTAAAAAATCCACGTTTATAGGGCAGAGTCTAACCTTTGAAAATTGTTTAAAAATCCACGTTTATAGTGCAGAGTTTGACCTTTGAAAATTGTTTAAAAAATCCACGTTTATAGGGCAGAGTCTAACCTTTGAAAATTGTTTAAAAAATCCACGTTTATAAGGCAGAGTCTAACCTTTGAAAATTTTTTAAAAAATCCACGTTTATAGGGCAGAGTCTAACCTTTGAAAAATGTTGAAAAAATCCACACTTATAGGGCAGAGTCTAACCTTTGAAAATTGTTTAAAAAATCCACGTTTATAGGGCAGAGTCTAACCTTTGACAATTGTTTAAAAAATCCACGTTTATAGGGCAGAGTCTAACCTTTGAAAATTGTTTAAAAAATCCACGTTTATAGGGCAGAGTCTAACCTTTTAAAATTGTTTAAAAAATGCACGTTTATAGGGCAGAGTCTAACCTTTGAAAATTGTTTAAAAAATTCACGTTTATAGGGCAGAGTCTAACCTTTGAAAATTGTTTAAAAAATCCACGTTTATAGGGCAGAGTCTAACCTTTGAAAATTGTTTAAAAAATTCACGTTTATAGGGCAGAGTCTAACTTTTGAAAATTGTTAAAAAAATCCACGTTTATAGGGCAGAGTCTAACCATTGAAAATTGTTTAAAAAATCCACGTTTATAGGGCAGAGTCTAACCATTGAAAATTGTTTAAAAAATCCACGTTTATAGTGCAGAGTCTAACATTTGAGAATTGTTTAAAAAATCCACGTTTATAGTGCAGAGTCTAACATTTGAGAATTGTTTAAAAAATCCACGTTTATAGGTCAGAGTCTAACCTTTGAAAATTATTTAAAAAATGCACGTTAATAGGGCAGAGTCTAAACTTTGAAAATTTTTCAAAAAATCCACGTTTATAGGGCGGAGTCTAACCTTTGAAAATTGTTTAAAAAATCCACGTTTATAGAGCAGAGTCTAACCTTTGAAAATTGTTTAAAAAATCCACGTTTATAGGGCAGAGTCTAACCTTTGAAAATTGTTTAAAAAATCCACGTTTATAATTATTTAATTATTATTTATTTGAAAATTATTTTAAAAATCCAGATTTATGGGGAAGAAACTAACCCTTGCAAATTGTTTAAAAACTCCACGTTTATAGGGCAGAGTCTAACCATTGAAAATTGTTAAAAAATCAAAGTTTATAGGGCAGAGTCTAACCTTTGAAAATTGTTTAAAAAATCTACTTTTATACACCACAATTTTGCCACTGAAAATTATTTAAAAAATCCACGTTTATAGGCCAGAGTGTGGGCTTTGAAGATTGTTTAAAAATCCATTCGATTTGAATCTTTCTCATACATTTATTTAGAATGTATATTTGCCCACCTGAAAGGAGTATATTTATTACGTATGTACATGTTATTATATAGCTGCACATTTCGAGTGTGTGTGTGTTGGTGTTAAACAAAGTGTTTTATTACCATTGTAACACCATTCTTTGTGAGAGATATTCTCATTTACGAAGGTATTGTGCAAAGATGCCACCATCACGGTAAAACAAATATGAATAAAAACGGAAACGGAAATCCACAGATAAACAAACATATACACACACACGCATACATTTATATACTTTCATGTTAAACAATAGGTATGAATATGCCCTATATCCTTACCCACTACTGTTTGTTCTGCAGAACTGTTAGTGTGACACCATCACAATTTATTGCAGACCTTATTTAATGTATCTCCTGTTGCACCGAGAAAGAAGTATTTGCTTGCAACATCCTACGATGGCGGAATATGATGGCGTATTACTTTGTTACCAGTACAAACACACATTGTTTTCGTGCTGTTAGTATAACTGTGTGTAGCCTGTAAATATAGGCTGCAAGTTTGTTTGGAACACCTCAGGTGTTTTGTGTACAATTTCGAAATGTTTTCAATTTCAGCGAAATGACTTTTTACTGAAGGTCGTTGGGTGACTTAAATTGATGTTTGAAACATGTATATTTATTGAACAAAAGAAGCGATATATAAACGGAAATTCGTTAAGAAAATGTTAGAGGTCCAAATAGTTGTTCAAAAGGGGACATATGAATAATCGTCAAGGAAGGTGGTAAAGGAACTTTATCGTGACCCAAACGTGGATTTATACAATCTAATTTATAATCGATTTCCAAAAACAAAATCTTAAGCAACTGGCAAAAAATAAATAATGGAGATAAGAAGAAGAACCATTGCTGATTAGCAATCATCAAACGAATGTTGACGGAAATGAAAATAATGTATTGTTGTTGGCCAGAGAAAAGGAAATTCAAAGAAAATAAAGGAGAATAAGAAACATTTTAACGTGCGGATAGATATGTTTATTTCATGTTTGTGTTTATTAGGGTAGCCCATCAAATATTCTCTTACGATTACGTTGTTCCAAAAATCAAACTTATTAGTCTGAGGATGGTATTAAAAATGGCATAACAATGTTGAAAAACCATTATTCAAAAAATCACGTTAAAAATATGATTTAAAAAATCCGCATTACAAAAATATTGTTTAAAAAATCCACGTTGAAAAAATATACTGTTTAAAAAATCTACGTTAAAAAAATGTTATTTAAAAAATCCACGTTGAAAAAAAATATTATTTATTTCAAAAATCCACGTTTAAATTTTATAATTTAAAAAATCCAAGATGAAAAATAGTATTAAAAAAAACACGTTGAAAAATATTATTTAAAAAATCCACGTTGAAAAATATTATTTAAAAAATCCATGTTAAAAAATATTATTTAAAAAATCCACGTTAAAAAATGTTATATAAAAATCCATGTTGAAAAAATATTATTTAAAAATCCACGTTAAAAAATAGCTGAAAAATATTTATTTAAAAATCCACGTTTGAAAAAATATTTATTTAAAAATCCACGTTTGAAAAAATATTTATTTTAAAAATCCACGTTTGAAAAAATATTTATTTAAAAATCCACGTTTGAAAAAATATTTATTTAAAAATCCACGTTTGAAAAAATATTTATTTAAAAATCCACGTTTTGAAAAATTATTTATTTAAAAATCCACGTTTGAAAAAATATTTATTTAAAAATCCACGTTTGAAAAAATATTTATTTAAAAATCCACGTTTGAAAAAATATTTATTTAAAAATCCACGTTTGAAAAAATATTTATTTAAAAATCCACGTTTGAAAAAATATTTATTTAAAAATCCACGTTTGAAAAAATATTTATTTAAAAATCCACGTTTGAAAAATTATTTATTTAAAAATCCCACGTTTGAAAAAATATTTATTTAAAAATCCACGTTTGAAAAAATATTTATTTAAAAATCCACGTTTGAAAAAATATTTATTTAAAAATCCACGTTTGAAAAAATATTTATTTAAAAATCCACGTTTGAAAAAATATTTATTTAAAAATCCACGCTTGAAAAAATATTTATTTAAAAATCCACGTTTGAAAAAATATTTATTTAAAAATCCACGTTTGAAAAAATATTTATTTAAAAATCCACGTTTGAAAAAATATTTATTTAAAAATCCACGTTTGAAAAAATATTATTAAAAAAATCCACGTTGAAAAAATATTACAAAAATCCACGTTGAAAAAAAATTATTTAAAAAATCCACATTGAAAAAATATTATTTAAAAAATCCACGTTGAAAAAATATTATTTAAAAAATCCACGTTGAAAAAATATTATTTAAAAAATCCACGTTGAAAAAATATTATTTAAAAAATCCACGGTGAAAAAAATATTATTTAAAAAATCCACGGTGAAAAAATATTATTTAAAAAATCCACGTTAAAAAAATATTATTTAAAAAATCCACGTTGAAAAAATATTATTTAAAAAAGTCCACTTTGAAAAAATATTATTTAAAAAATCCACGTTGAAAAAATATTATTTAAAAAATCCACGTTGAAAAAATATTATTTAAAAAATCCACGTTGAAAATATGATTTAAAAAATCCACATTACAAGAATATTGTATAAAATCCACGTTGAAAAAATATTATTTAAAAAATCCTCGTTGAAAAAATATTATTTAAAAAATCAAGGTTGAAAAAATATTATTTAAAACATCCACGTTGAAAAAATATTATTTAAAAAATCCACTGTGAAAAAGTATTATTTATCTCCTGAAGAGCAGAACACTGCAAAGCCAACAAAAAAAGAGCTCCTCACCTTCAAATGACTCGAGCAAACAGCGTCAAGAACCTCGCAAGGGAGGCTGTTCCGAGAATCCCTTGGCAGAGGGCGACAAAGTGAGCTCGAACATGAAAAGGCCGCGGAATCGACTGCAGAACCTGGGGTTTCCGTAAAGAAATCCCGGACCAAGTGGAAGAGAAAGAGGGCTGCGGAAACCGGTAAAGAGCCGCCATCTTACGCCAAGGTAGCAAAGAAACGCTACAGGGACGAGCTCTGCTATGCAGTGATCGACACCAGTAGAGGTTCCGGCAAGCTACCCAAGGACCAAATTCAAGTCATTGAAGATGATTGACCTCATTTTGATTTTGGATCACCTAATGCAGGAAGGAGATCCAATTCAAATTGTCAGCAGCGGGGTCAAAGGGACATGATTGTTTACCAATTTGCCCAGCATGCAAACATTGCCGCCGTCAAGGATATTGTCAGTAGTATAAGACCTCCATGGGAAAGCGGCAAACTCAAGCTGGTGAGGAAAGACCAAATTCCTCACTTACTAAGGCATCCGTTTTTGTCCGAGGTTGGGGCAGCAAGTTCGAGACGGAACGCATGCTCGAGGTCTTTGGTCGTCAGAACAGGACATTGGATGTGAAGAGATGGGAGGTCTTCCACAGGAAGGAGCATGAAGATGGTACTCTCCTTGTGGTCGGAATTGACCATCTCTCCATGTCCAGTCTGACAAAGACAAAGGGCATGGCCTACTACGTTTCAAAAGCTGTCCGCTTCAAAACGGGAAAGGCGAGCATCGGCGTAAACGAGGAAGTCAAAAATAAATACGAGGAGGCTTCACCTTCAAGCAACAACATACAGGGAGCCGACACTGAAATCAGCGATTCCCAAGAATCCCGTTTACTGGAGGACCAATGATCGGAGTCATCCTCATAAACCTCCATCGGAGCGAGACAGCAACCATGGCACTGATGGAGCAAACTAACACAAGTAAAGTACACATCGGTTTCATCCAGGAACCATGGACTTTTCAGAACAAGGTTTTTGGACTAAACCATATAAATTACCAACTTTTTTGTGCTAATACAGGGTCCCGCCCGAGAACCTGTATAATATGCCACAAAAACTTAAGTTTTCTTTTCTCTCCAGAGTTGTCAACATCGGACGCAACTGTACTGAAGCAGGGGAATGGCAACATATATCTGCCGTATGCTTCACGGACACTGCCACCTACGTCGGAGCTGCAGCGGTTGGTGAGGGAAGCAAAACAAACAGCTAACGAAGTTATAGTAGGTAGCGACGCTAACTCACACCACGTCACGTGGGGAAGTACTAATACTAACAAAAGGGGCCAAACCCTTTTAGATTACTTGAAAACTAACGACCTAATAACACTTAACACAGGGAATACGCCCACCTATGTTAACAAAATTAGAGAGGAGGTATTGGATATAACTATATGTTCGAAAAATCTTATAAACGAGGTGCTGAATTGGAGGGTCTCGGAGGAGCACTCCTTCTCCGACCATAGGTATATAAGCTTTGAACTAACACGGCCGCCGCCGAAACCAATTAGTTTCCGGAACAAATCCAAAACCAACTGGACAAAGTATGGAAAACTAATTAAAGAGAAGCTAGGGCAGGAAAATAATGAATGCCTAATGACAGTAGATATAGATAAGAAAGTCAATAAACTAACGGAGATTATAGTAGAGTCATTCGAAGAAAGCTGTCCCCTTCGAGAGAGGACATCTGCCCACGAAAAACCCTGGATGACAGAAGAGATTCGTAATAAAGGAAAAGAGGTCCGAAGACTTTACAATAGAGCTCGACGAAAAAAAAACAAGCTGTATTCTGGGACAGCTATCATACAAAGCTTAAAGAATATAACAAAATAACGAGAACAGCAAAGCGCAATTCATGGAAACTCTTTTGTGAGCAGGTTGACAGCGTTAATGATGTATCAAAAATCAAAAAGTTTCTATCGAATAACCATACTCAAACCGAGATAATGGTAGATGATATGGGTAATGAGATGGAAACAATCGACGACACTTTAGGGCTTTTGATGAAGACGCATTTTCCGCCGAGCACTACGGCAAATGTAGGGATATCGGCAGATGGGGAAAATGCTACGGACGATGCACCAAACATTAATGAAACAATGGTTAAAGATGCCATTAACAGTTTCAAACATTTTAAAGGAGCGGGACCAGACCAGCGGGACCAGACCAGTTTCAAACATTTTAAAGGAGCGGGATCAGGTCTTTCCGGCCTTACTCCAGAAGGAGGTGGACTATATTTCGTCCAGATTAGCTGGTATCTTCAACGCATGTTTAAAATTTGCGTATACCCCTAAAGCCTGGCAGGAGGCAAGGGTAGTGTTTATCCCCAAACCTGGAAAGTCTAGCTACGCAATTCCTAAGTCTTATCGCCCGATAAGTCTAACTTGTTTCTTACTCAAAACCATGGAACGTATAGTCGATACAATGATTAAGAGCAAGATCCCAAACGATATGCTTAAATATAAACAGCATGCATACGTTAAAGACAGATCAGTGGAAACCGCTTTACATGAGGTAGTACACCACATCGAAAACACTTTCGACAAGAAGATGTATACACTGGCAGTATGCATTGACATCGAGGGTGCTTTCAATAACGTCAGCACTGAAACCCTTATCCAATCCTTAGATAAATTTTATGTGAACCGGGCCCTTAGGTACTGGATAAGCAATATGCTAAGGAATAGGTGGATATGTTGCGGGCTACACGACGTAACGAAACGGGATAAAGGTGGTCAGGGAAAGCCACAAGGGAGGATTTTGTCACCTCTCCTGTGGGTTACTACCATAAATAGCCTACTGAGGACTTTAATCAAAGAGGGATTTGAACCAGTATAACTGGGCTAGACCAAGAGGTCTAAACGTAAACCCGGAAAAACAGAAATATGTCTTTTCACAAAACTGGGTCACATCGAGGAACCTGTTTTCCTTAACAAGACTATTAAGATTTCCAATAAGGTCAAATATATTCGAGTAATCCTGGATAGGAAACTTAAATGGAAGGATCATATTCAAGAACGAGCCAACAAAGCATACAGATGTTGGTCAACCTGTCGAAGGGCCATAAGCTCTAAATGGGGTCTCAATCCAAAGATGACACACTGGCTATATAAAAGCGTAATTAGACCTATCCTAACATACACATCAGTAGTCTGGTGGACAGCGATGGATAAAAAATATAATATAACAAGTTTTACAAAAAGTCCAAAGAATGTGCTGCTTAGGCGTAAGTGGTGCTATGAGGACAACGCCAACGAGGGCACTAGAAATTATTCTTTTCATACACCCAATAGAAATTCAGATAAGGTATGAAGCTTCTGTCGCAGCCATAAGGCTGAAGGTGACAGACGAGTGGATCGAAAAGGACCACATAACATACCTTCAACAAATTATACAGGTAACAACGGGTGAGTCAATGGATAACGTTAATTCGGATCGTATACCTGAAACAATTGTAGTTGCCTCGTGTGAAACATTAATACCTGACAGAGACTCGTGGGTCGGCGGGACTCTAGCTGAAAAGCCTTCTGGAAACTGCTGTTATACAGACGGCTCGATGTTAGGGGGGAGGCCGGGACTGGGACTTTTATTGAAGAACCAGAGACCGAAATTTCTCTTCGGTTGTCAGATCACAATAAGGTCCTTCAAGCGGAGATCAGGGCGACCACAGAGTGTCTGAACTGGTTTAATGCTAACTCGAGACCATCTACCGTTAACGTCCTTACGGACATAAATACGATAAACAATTATTCCCAGCAAGGAATAGTGCGTATCATATGGGTACTATGTCATGCGGGGATTAAAGGTAATGAAAGAGCAAATTCTCTGGCAAAAAAATGGCAGGGAATTAGCAACAGTAAACTTAGACATCACAAAGCCTCTAAATGCGTCACGTCTAGAGTTAAAAAATTGGGCAAAACAGGCCCATACATACATATGGAATAGAGAGGAGATAGGGAAAACCACTAAGATTCTCTGGGGGGACCCAAACGAGGATAAAACTAAAAACTTACTATTATTAGGTAAGGCAGACATTAGTAGGCTAACAGGTATCCTTACTGGTCACTTGAGCATACAAGCTCATCTGCATAAAATTAAATGCGCAGATAACAGCTTATGCAGGGCATGCGGACAGGACGACGAAACGTTGGAACACTTTCTTTGCCAATGCCCAGCTTTCGCAAATATCAGGTCCCAGTCTTTAGGGACAGACACTATACCGGGATTTAATCAGATAACGGTAAATAGTGTTAAACAGTTAAGGGATTTTGTTAAAGGCACAGAATTCCTAAAATAATAAAGAGACCAAATATGACCCCTTCTTTAATTAGTCTAGAGTGCACAACAGGCCTATTTTGGCTTAAGTGTATGTCCATTGGACATGTGGCGACTTGCGCCTCTCTTTTCAACCTAACCTAACCTAAAAATAGTTTTAAAAAATCCACGTTGAAAAAAATTTTAAAAAATCTACGTGGAAAACATCTTTCAAAAAATCTACGCTGAAAACATATTGTTAAAAAATCTACCTTAAACAAATATTAGAATAAAAAATATTACTTAAAACACCACCTTTATAAAAGCCAACAGTCCACATCATGACATCAGAATTGTCATTCCCTTTTGCCCTAATAAACCAATTTAGAAAAATTCTTTTACAGTAAATGAAAAAATAAACTATATTTTTTCTTTCCCTCTCTCTTCATTTCATTTTTGCCAATAGCAAAAAGGCTAACAGAAAAAATATCAACATTCAGCAGTAGATTAGTAGTTGTTGGTAGTTGGAGCAGGGCAAATGCTACAATTCCTATTAGACGTAACAAAGTAATGAAATATCAATGTAATGTACGTATGTATGTATCTGTGAGGGTATCAGTATTTTTGCAGTCTTGACCGGAAATTATATGAGTAGTTCAAAAGAAAGCAAAAAAAACAAACTTCCAATAGGAGATATCTCGAAAGAAACAGGATATTATAAGAGCAACATTACATATGTTGTTCTTACAATGGTTGATACATACACATGCATGTGTATGTACATATGTATGTTTGAGGGCTAATGGAATATGAAGTTGATAGGGAGAAAATAGGGAATTAAGTTAGTGCAATAAAAGCCACTAACACGAGGAGTGATGGAAAATTCAGAAGACATGTTGAGTTATCATAACAATAACTATCTTTGGTCAGAGCAAATAGTGCGACCGTTTTTAAGATATTAAAAGATCCGAAATATAAACAAATTTCAGTATAAGAAAAAAACCAATGAACTTCAACTTACCCGAGAGTCACTAGGCTGATTTCTTTCATTCTCTTTTCTCCCTATACTGGCCATATGACCCATTAAAAATAGTATATTTTTTTGTTCCATATCTATAAAAGATATAAATTATCGCCTACTGTACGTCTAAACATAAATTTTAAAATGTAACAATGAAAAAATCTCAGTGGGTAAGGCACACAACAACAAAGTCAAAGAAGAGTTTTGGGTTTTTTTTTACAAAAATTAATTTCGAAAGTCCCACACAAGGAACACAATTGTGTCAAAGCAAAATTCATTTGCAATTTATTTCTATTAGATTTTGTTGTTATTAGTTTATTATCATTATGGGGCAACAGCAGCATCATCATAAAAATATGTTTTGCCACTAAAGTGAACTAAAGCAACAGATAACTGTGAGTCTAAAAGAAAGCAACACTGGAATTTTTTATAGATACTATAATTAAAATATTCTTTAAAATCCCACGTTAATAGAGGCCAAGATATTCCTAAACAAATTTCAAAAATATTTTTTAAAAATCCACGTTTATAAAAGTCAGCATCCAATCCAAAAAATAATTACAAAATATTTATGTTTGATAATTTAACCACTGTCTTTGGATCAAGAAACCATAATGTAGAGACTCGTATAAAGCCATACTCTTCTAAGTTGATACTGAAGATGATGTTTTGTTGGTAATGTTAATAATGAAAATGACAAAGTTTTCTCAGAATTAAAGCTCAAAGTGAATTACTTGCTACGTTAGAAAATTATGGTGCAGCTGTTAATAGAATAAGAGAGAAAATGAAATAAACATCATAAAATGACAACATTAAATTATATTAAGTCCATGGATGCGTATAATGTAATATGGAGAAGAATCATAATTATTTTTTCGCAAGAAAAGGCATTAGGGAACGATCAAATATGTAAGAGATTCTTGTAAAAATATATATTACTTACTTAGCTGGCCCATTACAGAACATTTGTTCCATAGACCGAACTAAGAAAAGATCTCCAATTCTCTCTGTTTAGTGCTTCGCTTTCTGGAATACTGCGTCATGTCATCTCTTCATCCACTTGTTTGCGCCATCTATTCTTTGGCCTGCCAATCCTGCGTGCAACGCCATGTGACTCGAATTTATACTCCTTTTTAGCGGGTTCATCATCGCTCATTCTTATTATATGGCCTAGCCAACGCAATCGCTGCATCTGGATATGTTTAACTATTTTGATGTCGTTGTATATCAGATACAGCTCGTGGTTCATACGACGTCGATATTCACCGTCAACGCAAATCGGCCCGTAGATCTTTCGAAGAATTTTCCTCTCAAACACACCAAGCACTGCCTTATCTGCTTGCGCAAGTACCCATGCTTCGGAGCCATACATTAGCACGGGTAGTATCAGCGTTTTGTATAGTGTTATTTTTGTTTGACGAGATGTGGCTTTGTTTTTAAAGTGCTTACTTAAGCCAAAGTAACATTTGTTGGCCAATACAATTCTTCTTCTTATTTCACAACTGATGTTGTTTGTTGTGTTTATGGCAGTGCCGAGGTAGACGAAGTCTTTAACTACCTCAAAATTGTAGGTACCAACTTCTACGGTTGGTCCGAGCTCTATGGACGCATTGCGCGTCGACACTATCAACTTGGTCTTCTCGTCGTTTACGGCCAGACCCACTTTAGCAGATTCTCCTTCGACCTTCATAAAGGTATCGGTTACTTCTTTTACTGATCGTCCCATAATGTCTATATCATCAGCATAAGCAAGTAACATGTGGCTATTGGAGTAGATTGTGCCTCTTTTTTGACGTTTGCCTCTCGTATAACCTTTTCCAGCAAAATGTTGAATAGGTCACATGAAAGGCTGTCTCCTTGTCTGAAACCTCTTTTGGTACAAAATTCTTCGGAGAGGTTCTTTCCAATTGTAACTGAGGACCTAGTATCAGTTAGAGTCATCTTACAAAGCCGGATGAGCTTTGCGGGAATACCGAATTCAGACATTGCATGGAATACCTTTGATCGGAGGGGACTGTCGAATGCTGCTTTATAATCGACAAAAAGATGAAATGTGTCGATCTGCATCTCTTGGGTCTTCTCTAGGATTTGCCGCAGAGTAAATATCTGGTCAATGGTGGACTTGCCAGGTCTAAAGCCGCATTGGTATGGTCCAATTATTTCGTTGATCATGGGCTTTAGTCGTTCGCACAATATCCCTGACACTATCTTGTAGGCGATAGGGAGAAGACCTATGCCCCTTATGGTTGGAGCATAAAGTCTTATCTCCTCTCTTATGGATGGGACACAGGATGCTCTGGTTCCAATCGTCGGGTTCGCGTTCTGATGCATATACCTTATCAGCGTGTCGCCTCCGGTTTTAAACAGCTCGGCTGGTAGGCCATCAGCTCTTGCTGCCTTATTATTCTTCAGCCGGTTTATTGCTGTCTTTACCTCATATTGGCCGGGTGGTATACATTCAATACCATCTTCTGGGATTGGATCTGTGGTATTTTCGTCGACTTCGCTACTATTGGATACCAACAGTTTGGAAAAATGCTCTTTCCATATCCTTGGCACACTATCTGTATGAGTTACCAGATTACCTTGCTTTTTTCCAGCAGCAAAGACGTTTCTCTCCTTTTCTCCCTATACCTCTCTCGTGCGCTACGCGTTGCTACTGATTGTAAAGTGACCCTATATGCCGCATTTTTCTCTACGGTAGCAGCACGACACTTCTGGTCATACCATGGATTCCTTGGTGGAGGTCTCTGGTACCCAAGTACTGATTTTGCGGCTGTTTGCATGGAGTGGGTAAAGTTTTGCCATTGTCCTGATATGGTATCGGGACGAGGAGTGTTTTGATTAGGCAGTTGGGCCAGTTGAGTGGAATATGCTGTGGCTATCTGTTGTAATTGCAGTTTACGGATGTCTAACTTTCGTGTTGTGTCTGTTCGTACTTTCTTTGCTACGTTTAACCGGGTGCGTACCTTTGCTGCAACAAGGTAGTGATCCGAGTCTATGTTTGCTCCTCGGAACGAACGCACATCCAACACGCTCGATGAATGTCTTCCATCTATCACAACGTGATCAATTTGATTTCTTGTTCTTTGATCTGGCGACAGCTAGGTGCCCTTATGAATATCGAGATTCTTAAATCTGGTACTGCTAACTACCATGTTTTTTGCAGCTGCAAAGTCTATCAGCCTCATTCCATTGTCAGATGTTTCACTGTGGAGACTAAATTTCCCGACTGTTGGGCCAACGATATTCTCCTTTCCAATTTTGGCATTAAAATCGCCTAGTATAATTTTAATGTCATGGACAGGACGACGGTGATAAGTTTCTTCTAAGCGCTCGTAAAAGATATCTTTCGTCTGTTCGAATTTTGCTTTTAATCGAATTGCAGCGAGTCTTTCATTCACTGGGGTGAAGCTGGAGACCAGATGTTTTAATCTCCACCTACAAATCCACAACCAAACTCATACTTTATGTCATGACAGCTATAATACAGTGCGTCACTTTTAGGTGTTGTTGTGACGCCTTTCCTATTCCATCGTATTTTCTGTATGGCAGTAATGTCGGCCTTGTACTTTTCAAGTACATCTGCCAATGCGAAGGATGCACCTTCTCTATAAAGAGTGCGAACATTCCTGGCGCAGATTCGCAGACCATGCTCCTTAAAACGTTTGCGGGGTTCGTCAACTTTAGAGGGGTTTGTTTTTCTTTTCTTTCGTTTTTTCATAGTAGGCTGTTTTCTCTAGGGGAGGGTTACTAACCCGACGCCCAAACCCAAGTTTTTAACGTTCTTATGGGTGAACGCGCGGCACATGTTTGCTCACTACCTTTAACAGGTGCTAAAGGCAGCTACCCCAGGTGACACCACGGAGAGGTCAGTGTCCACTTGAGATGAAAGAGGGACCAAGATAAATCCTGAACTTTGCCATGTTAAAGCCGGTCAGGACCGTTCCTTGGTATCTTTCATCCCCTACGTCACCCGTATTTTTGTCATAGACAAGTTAAATTCAAAGATAGGCTATATCGGCCCACGTTTTGGTGTAGCCCCCATGTAACGGTACCTCCCGATTTTCGGTATTTTGGGATTTTAGCCTCAATTTTTAACAGAACTAGCCGTCATTTGACATTTTAATTTCTTAGTGGTCACGAAAATTCTCGACCAAAATTTGTCAATATAAATCCATGTTTTGGTTTGAGGGATTTAGCTTAACTTTTTGAATGAACTACCCGTAATTTGACACTTATGGTTCCCAGGGGTCTTCAAACTTCTCTACCAACAACATCGGTCCGTGGTTTGGTATTGTCTCTATAAAACAGTATCTCCCAATTTTCGGTATTTTGAGGGTTTTGGCTAAATTTGTTGACTGAAATTCCCGTAATTTAACATTTGAGGTTCCCGTGTTCACAAAACTTCTCCACCAAAAATTGTCAACATAGGTCCACACTTTGATATAGTCCCCATATAAAGGTACCACCCAATTTAAGACATTTTTAGATACATTTTTTGGCCGTATTTAGGCCTAATTTAGGGTATCCATGGTCGAATAACTTTTTCGCCTAAAATTGTGGACAGTAAAAGAATCTAATTATTCCATTTTATGTGGGTTGGCGTTTTTTATTTGGGAAGACGACTTCTATTTTGCTTTTCAAAACAGTCAGCCTTAATCCCATGGTCGTTGTTTTAATATTTTATTAAAACAACTTTAATTTATTAGTGTTTACCAAGGGGTAAGGCAGGGAAGACAAAAGTTTCGGATCTCGCCACAGATCCTCACCAGTTCTCTTGTTTCTTGTTTTGTAACAAGAAACCTTTTATTCAAAAGTATCAATTGCTCGCTCAAATAGATACGTTTCCAAAGAAACACTCTGATCGTTAGTACAGTATATTTTATAGTGTAGGGTATAAAAAGATCGGTTTCTCTATGGGCAGGTAACATATTCACCGAAAGTTGTTGACATAAACACATAGATACCTCTTCATTTCACGTATTTTGCGTGTCCTGTAGTTCAGATTCCGGGTTTCTCTGTGGATAGGAAATCTCCTCTGAAAATATTGTAATTATTTATTAAAATCAGCTAGATGTTTAACTTGTATATAGCCAGGAAATATTTCTATCAAATCTATTGGCAATTATGTATGTATATATCTACCTTTATTAGGAACGTCCACAATTGTTAATATAAAGGCCTTAAAAAGCCTTATATTTTTTCAACAAATCCATATGTACTTTTTTGAAGACATGCCACAAAATTCTAAAAACCCTTCGTAAAAATAATTTGTGGGCCAAAACCGTATTTCAATATATATTTCATAAACGGCAGGACTAAACATTTCGGGTTGTTTATTTTTATGTCACAGACTGAAGGCATAGTATTTCTTTTCGCAAGGCCGACAAAAATTTTTTTACTTGTTATACCCTCCACCATAATTAATAATTAAATATCTAATAATTAAATTTGTCACCCTGTTTGTAACACACCGAAATATTCGTCGGATACTCTATAAAGTACACATATTCTTGATCAGCATAAAATTCTAAGTCGATATAATTACGTCCGTCCGTCTTTTGAAATCAAGATACAGCTCGTAATTTTTATACCCTACACCACTATGTGGAAAGGGTATTATAAGTTTGTTTTGGAAAAAAATCATGTAACACCGCGAAATATTCGTCGGAGACCCCCAATGTGGTATACCAATCTTCATATCTCGGCGAGATTAAGCGATTTTGAGATGTGTGTCCGTCCGTCCGTGTGTCCGTCTGTCCATTATATATTGTAATCAAACTCAAGCTCGAAATTATGGACCGATCGTCACGAAATTTGGCATGGAAGTCGTTTTCACATCAGAATAGATCGCTATTTTAAATGGTGATGATCGTGAGATATTTAGCGGGTGAAATGAACCAAAAACATAATTTTTATCCGACTTTGTAGCTGCTCTGTAGGTCGCAATAATAGTCCAATGGCCTCGAAAATTCGAACAAAGTAACAATATATGACAAAGAAGATGCTTGCAATTTGAGATGGTGATCGGATGATGTTTAGAGGGTTAAATGGACCACAACTTTTGTGTGAAAATTGTGAAAATTTTTAATATACCGGTAATATCTTTATTCCTGGACCACACATTCCGCCCACATAAATAATATTTGGAAGGACAACTCTTGCCCTTTCAATTAATGCCAATTATGTTGATTTATGTGGTCAGATAACAGAGTTACAGCCTAATATATCCAGTGTTTTGCTTGTAATGTAATCAAAAGCATACTAGAGGTCGCAATTATAGGTCAATAGTCACGAAATTTTGCACGAGGTAGGGGTTTAGGTCGAAGAAGATGCCTACAATTTTTGATGATTACTTTTGTACGCTAAATAAAAACATTTTATTTTTGGTCCATATTTGAATCCCTGGAGGCCATATACCGGCAAAGTCGCCAATATATGAAAAATTAACTACCGATCTTTCCTCTGATGAAAATTGCAATAATATGTGTGCTTGGTAACGGACCTACTACCTAAGATATAATGAGTTTTGGGAAGAGAACCACATCTTCCTCCCATGCTACAAATTCTCAATTTCCCAGTTCTTACAAATTGCGTGGAACCCTATCATATTACCTGTCCAATTGTCCAAAATTTAAAGATGTAGCAGAAATTGCTAAACAACGCCAATTTTCAAATTTAAGAATATTTCTTAAAATGTACTGTATATAATTGTTCCACAAGCATTACAGTAGGGACAAGGGAGCCTTCTCTCATATCAATGAGAGCACCCCGATTAATATCAGCTCAATGATATATAGACAGCGGAATTTTATGCAACACCTATTTTTGTAAAATTTGCATATTTTTGGCTTCTAATTAAATTCCAATCGAAATATATCACATATGCAAAAATATGCGAAATGTATAAATAATGCATATGCAAATATTATTTTTGCATATGAAAAATGTCTGTATTTCACATATTTTCGTATGCTACATATATTTCAATAATATCTTCTAAAATGTTTATGTGTACATTTTTCTGTTTGAAATTCACTTCAGACAAGTCAATAAAATAGAGAAATCTGTAACCAGAGCCACAATCTTCAAAATGTCGAAAATGGGGAGCTTTCGTTGTATGGGAGCTATATGAACGCCTAGACCTATACCGACAAATTTCAGATGGAAAGTTTAATACCCCCAATGAAGACTTATTACCAAATTTTAGCCAATTCGGAGGGATATTGAGACCATAACCTTCAAAGTACAGAAAATCGGTAGGTTCTGGTTATGGGAGCTATATGAAGTCGTGGACATATAACGACAAATTTCAGGTGGAAAGTTTTTTTACCTCCAACGAAGACTGAATACAAAATGTCAGCCTTTTCAGTTTGATATTGAGGCCACAACCTTCAAAATACCGGATATCGGGAGGTACGGTTCTATGGGAGCTGTATGAAGACCTGGACCTATACCGATAAATTTCAGGTCGAAAATTGTGATGAACGAATACTTAATACAAACTTTCAGCCAATTCGATGGGATATTTAGGACACAAAGTCTTGCATATGGTTTAGCAAATATGTCAAAATATGCAAAAAATTAGGTCCAGACTAAATGTCCGTTCTAAAATTACTTATTGGTGCCACCATGGTACCATTGTTTGCACACCCGCCTTGCACGCTGAAAGTCGGGCGTTCGATTCCCGGCCAGCAAACATCAAATTTCCAACGATGGCAAAATACCCCTCAGTAAAGTTGGCGACATTTTCTGAGTATTTCAACCAAAAATGATCCATACTGATCCTCTCCTTAAGGTTCCTTCCCTGCAAAAGTTTAGCTTTTTTGTTTAAGTGCTGTTTAGGGTCTGTACGAGGACCTGTTTACACCGATATTATGTTTTCCGTGGACAAGTTCATGCTTCCTGGCATACTGGTCCAAATGTTATACGATGACCCACTGAAATGACTAGTGGGTGCGATATTAATCAAAAAGATATAACTCCCAAAATAATGGACTATGTCGGTCCATTCCTTCAAGTGCCTCATCCGCAACACTTTTGAACTTTAATCCTAATCCTCAATATTTGTCTGTAAGTACAAATGTTCAAAAAGGGACTCAAAATTCTGAAAATACCCTAAATACATTCGATCTGTCCGTAGATGAAAGTTTCAATTCACATAGGCTGAAGGTATATCTCTGTCGGCAAAGCCGACTGATACTTTTTTATTTGTTTGGTCTAAACTTTTCACATCGGAATTAGTGTTCCAAACATTGAAGAAGTTCGAATATGGGTACTTCCTAAACAGAATATCAACAAGTAAAAAAGTATCAATCGGCTTTGCCGACAGAAATATACACTCAGCTTGTGTGGAGTGAAACACTTTTTCCCCAAAAAAGCGTACGTATTTAGGGGGGTTTTCAAAATTTTGGGCGTATGAACCGTTAAAAATATGGATTGGATTAAAGCTCAAACATTTGCGGGGGATATCTATAAAAAGGCCTTTGTACCATACTTGCCTACGAAAAACATAATATCGCTGTTAACAGGGCCACTAGGAAAACCTTCGGTAAAAATTTCCAAAGGATCCTCGAAGAGACCCTTAACCACAAAAAATGTTAAACATAGGTATCCCAAGAATTGAAACGATATGGCCCACATTTGAACATAAAATAAGTTTGGACAAAATATTTAGAGATCCAAAGTTTAGACAAAATCGGTTGCTAAGTTTATGAGATATCGCGCATACCATTTTAGCGAATATTTTCGAACTTTTGTGGGGGAGCTACCGCAAGGAGTGGACCTATAAGCACCACCTTCGAATTTCATCTAATATTCGAAAAAATATTAAGATATCTAAAGTGTGGACGAACGCAAGTATTCGTTTCGAGCTCTCCAGCAACTACATATGGTACCATAGGGGGGTTTTACAACTTTTGGGCTGTTTCCTCAAGAAGTATGGAATTGCCCCTAAAAAAACTTTTACTGTCGTAATTGAGGCAGCGAATGCAAGTTGCTTCAACAAAAATCAAAGTGATTTGAGAGCAGGTTTTAAAGTGAATTTATTCGAAATTTTGTGTGGGAGGAACCCGAAAGAGTGGACAAATATTGTCCCTATTCAAACCTGATGTATGGACCAAATCGGTCACTCCCTTCAAGAGTCACCGTTCGAGGGTTATCTTAGGCTCCAACCACTATACATAGGGGTTCTTTTGGACCTTTCAGGCTATTTTCTCAGGAAGTATGTACTTGCCCCTGATGAAAATTGTACCATCGTATGGGGAGTAGTCAATACAAGTTGCTACAACAAAATCAAAACGTTTCGAGAGCAGGCCCTAAACTGAACTCTTTCGAAATTTTGTGTAGGAGGTACCCGAAGGAGTGGACCGATTGAGTTTATATTGGAACCTCATCTAAGTCTGGTGGAAATTTCACGATGACCAAATCGGAAGGATGCAATCGACCTGGTCCATACTTTGCACATCGTATAATTTCTTACAGATACAGATGGAATACGTACTATATCGGTCCACTCCTTCGGGTACATCCCACACAAAATTCGGATAAAGTGAATTTTAAGAGCACCTCTCGGATCGGTTTGATTTTTTTTTCAGTAGGTTGTCCTTGCTGCTCCCTTTACGACGGTACAATTTTTTTTCTTGCGCAAGTCCACACTTCTTGAGATAGATATTAGCCTAAAAGCTGCAAGAAACCTTGATGGCACCAACCAAAATGGCAAATCCGCAAGATAATTCTCGCAGTGAATTTCTGATTGGTGCAGACTTTGCTCATCGTATTATTTCATCCAGTCATGTATCAGGTTGAAATATGGACTATATCGGTCCACACCTTCGGGTACCTCCCACACAAAATTCGGAAAGAATGAAGTTTTGATTCTTTTTTCAGTAGGTTGTTCTAGCGGCCTCATTTACAACGGTACAATATATTCCGGAGTAAATCAATAATCCCTGAGATAATGGCCCAACATTAAAAACCGTTCATAGACATTTCGCATGTTCCAGAAAGTTGTTTATTGATGCCTTTGCTACAATATTGTAGTTGGTTGGTTTCTTGAATATTGAACGGTTTAGTATATGGGGACCGATATCGTCCATCAACATTAAAATTGTTGCTATAGTCAACCTGTGGTAACCACCTAATCAGAGTGTTAATCACGAGACCTCGTAAACTGTTTATCTACACCAATAAACTTGAACATTTTGTATTGTGTGCAATTTAAGGGCAGTTCGAGGATGCTTGTGAAAATTTGTTCTAAAGGTAACCATTGTGCCAGAAATAATGTGCCAGATAATAATGCTATCGAAAGAAGTGACTCCCAAACTTAGTCCAGGTTCCAAAATGAATTATTTCAGAATTTAAAATTTTTTCGCAACGATGCACATTAAGGACTTGTTTTAGATCGTTTTGAAATTTGAAAGTTCGTTTCCGATAGTTCTCTCGGACGAAATGATGGAATTAGTAGAATACCCTTAATTTAAAATCAATATATTTCATATACGTCGGAACTAAAAAGTTCGGTTTGTTTCTTTTATTTATATCACAGGCTGAGTGTGCATTTCTGTTGGTATGTCTGATACTTTTTACTTGATTTTTTTTTACATTTTTAAACTCACAACTCGTGTGAAATTAAATTCTGTTTACACGTTTTATAACTTTTTTTCGATAAAGATATTATCTTCCAATATTCATGGTTATTTTGCTGACTGCTGGATTGGCTGACTGGGCTGACTAAGTGGCAAATGTAAAGTTTATTTTGTTTGCGGTTCAAAGGTTACAACGATGCAACATTTTGCTCAATAAATATTTTTAGCTTTTGCGGTGGGGAAAATAGTCAGAACAGAAACTGGAAATTCAGTTGCATTTAAATGCCAACGAATCGAAGTCAATTGTTGCAGTAATCCACTGCAATTACTAGTGTACTTTTGAGTGTGTCTGTGTGTAGAGATACTTGCATGTGTGCTATGTTTGAGTGTGCATGGTTTTTTTTTGCCATACTATGGCTCACTTACTGTTACTGGAATTTAATTTCATTGATATAAAAATAATTGAATTAAAAATAAGTTGTGTTTGTTCAACCTAAGTGGTGGTCATCGATGATGAAGTTATTAAATTTTTGTTTACAATCAACAATAAAATATTATGCAACTGTGTGGTAAATTTAATTGTCCAACACGGATAGTGGTGTTGAAAGTGTTGTTTAAGTGGTGGAAGAGGGAGAGGGAGGATGTGAGAAACTACCTGAAGCCATTATGTGGGGTTTAGTCTGTTTGAAATGTGAACTTATCTATTATAGAATGTGTGGACGGACCTCTTAAATGGCATTATGCCACAGCTAATGAAAGAGGACACTAACAGCCTTGGTCCATTATATATTCCCTTTATAGAAGAAGTGTTAATGTTTCCTTGCCTTGAAATTTTAATAACGTTTTAAAAAAGGCCACAAACAAAATTTCAAATCACATTGGGATTTATCTTTGAATGCGTTAACTTTCTTCTTTTGTCCCAGCTCAATATTGATTTGATTGCTTTTCGCACAACAAAAAAAGGATAAATTTGCCTTAACGTAAAAAAGAAACGAATGCTAGATACACATACCACTAACACAAGCTGAATCAAACAAATATTTGTATTGGTATGTATGTGTTTGACTGTTTGCAAGAAATCTGCGTTTTGCTCTCTCTCTTTCTTCCGCTCAATGGCAAAGTCATCATTCACATGTTGCAAATGATGCTTAAAGAAGTGACAAACTGATTTCAAATAAATTGAGTCATACTCAATGTAAGAACAACTTGGCAATAGCAAACAAACACAACAACAACAACGATACAATAACAACACAAGCATCAAGAGCAACAACAACAATAAGGCATGATAACGACACTGCGAATGGTAACAATATATAGAACACGAAGCACACTACCAACGATTACTCAAAGCCATTCACAAGGACATAACGGCAGGAAGAAATAGTGGAAATAAAATCTTGTTTTTTTCTTTCATTGCAATTGAATAGATAAATTGTAGGATAATACACATAAATATAGATGAAGGATTGTAGGAAGAAAAAAAAACGCACAGAAGAAATGGAACAATATACTTCCAATTGTATACAAGAGAGGACTATTCAAACTATTCAAGTGCATATAAATGACACACTAATCCTATTATTTATTTTATTTCCATTTATGAAAAAGAGGTAGATAGAGGGAGGAGATATTTATGGCAAGATGTGTCAATTAAAGAAAATAACAGGGATTTTTCCACATGAATCTTCCGAGTGTAAGCTGCTGTAAATAAAATTAGGGCATATGGTGGAAAAAAATAAAAATATAATTTAAAGTGGTTTCAAAAACCGTGATAGTCCCTTCGAACGCCAGCATACAGTATAAGAAGCTGGAGATTCAGAATCGATAACAGTTGTTGATATAGACCTAACCCCATCTAAAATTATACTGATAAAAGCATAGGGATACTATGAATATATATGGGTAACAAGGGAAAGAAGATGCAAGAGTTATTGACTTTGAACTAGAGAAGGAGAAATGTGGTACCACAAAAAGGAACATTGGCAACATACACATTTAAAGGATACACAGTTTCCATAATATATATGGAAACTATGTCAAAGAAGTACAAAAATATCAGTCGGTTTTGGCGACAGAGATATACCCTCAGCCTATGTGAATTGAAGCTTTCATCTACGGACAGATCGAAAGTATTTAGGGTCTTTTCAGAATTTTATACCCATTTTTGGAGATTGCACTTGCCGACAAAAATGTGGTTTAGGATTAAAGTTCAGAAATGTTGCGCAGGATGTAGTTAAAGGAACCGAAATAGTCTATTATGGAAGTGGATCTTACTTTTTGATAGATATCGCACCCAATAGTCATTTCAGTGGGTCATCGTATAACTTTTGGACCAGTATGCCAGGAAGCATGGACTTGTCCACGGAGAACATAATATCACTGTAAACAGGACCAACACGAAAAACAACGGTATACATTCCAAAAGGATCTTCGAACAGATCCTAAACTGCACTTAAACAAACATGTTGAACTTTTGTGGAGGAGGTACCCTAAGGAGAGGACCAATATGGGCCATTTTAAAAGTTAAACTAAATTTTGACAAAATATTAGAAGATTCCAAGTTTGGACCAAACTGGTTGCCCCATTCAAGAGATATCGTGCATACCATAGTAGAGATATTTTTTTAAATATTGGGGTGAAATACCGGGAGTTGTGGACCGGTATTTCCCATCTTCGATCTGAAATTACGTTTGAACAAAATATGACGAAGGCCAAATTTTGGACCAAATCGGTTGATCAGTTCGAGAGTTATCGTGCTCTCTAGCCACTGCATATGGTTCCATAGGGGTTTTTCCACCTTTCGGGCTGTTTTCTCAAGAAGTCTGGACTTGCCACTGAAAAAACGTTTACCGTTCTAATTGAGGCAACGATTGCAAGTTGCTTCAACAAAAATCAAAGTGATTCGAGAGCAGATCTTAAAGTGAACTTATCCGATTTTGTGTGGGAGGTACCCGAATGCGTGGACAAATATAGTCCATATTCGAACCTGATCTATATCTAGTAAATATATTAGGATGTGTAAAGTAAGAACCTTTGTGGGGGAAGTACCTGAAGGAGTGGACCAATATGGCTTATCCCGAACTTCAACTAAGTTTGGACAAAATATTACAAAGGCCAAATTTTGGACCGAATCGGCAGATCCGTTTGAGAGTTATACTGCGCTCCAACCACTACACACGGTGTCATAAGAGTTTTTTGATTCTTTCGGGGTATTTTCTCAGGAAGTATGGAATTGTCCCTGATGAAACTTTTACCATCGTATGGGGGCAGTGAATACAAGTTGATACAACAAAAGCGATTAGTGAGATGTCCATAAACTGTACTTTTACGAAATTTTGTGTTGGAGGTGCCCGAAGGAGTACACCGATTGAGTACATATAGGATCCTCATCTAAGTCTGGTAGAAATTTCACGATGTGCAAAGTATGGACCAAATCGGTCACTCCTCTTCAAGAGTTATCGTGCATACACATTTTTCGAATATTTTCGAAATTTGGTGGGAGAGGTACCGGAAGGAGTGCACCGATATAATATATCTTCGAACTTAAACTAAGTTTCGACAAAACCCGTTCGAGAGTTATCGTGCACTCCAGCCGCACAGACAGACGGACCGACGGACATGGTTAAGTCAACTCCAAATTGTCTGAAACAGATTTCGTTCAAACATACTTGGGGTCTAAAACCATTATTTCGATGAGGCACATTTTGCCCATTTGAAAGTGTTTATACCCTCGTTAGCATGAATGCTGAGGGTGTAATAATCAGAATTGTGCAATCTACGTGGTATATCCTGCTATCACTGACCAGATTTTCAGAGAAAAATTAAAAATCGCCGAGGAGAAACTTGTTTTGGTTTCAGGCCAACATTTACACATTACAGAGAAAATCATCGAATATAATAAGGGAACAAGTGAGAAAGTATCAGTCAGCTGTGCCCACAGAGATATGGGCAATATTTTTGATAATTTAACATAGTTGAAGCCAAGGTTTAGCCTTTAATAACTCGCGAAATGTGGTTGAATATTATACAACTTAAATGCTTTCGGATAAAATGAAATGTTTTTAGACTTGGCAAAAAATATTGGCCACATTTATGTTAAAAAATGGGTAAAAAGGGGTTAAAGCCAACGTGTCTTTTTTTGTTTTCTCTCGATTTGTGATTAAACCACACTTTTCACGATTTTCCCGTCAAAGTAAAAGTAGAAAGCAACTAAATAAGGATCATCTCACTAGTGTATAACTTCTCAAAATTTGATCTGCGTCTATCATTAAATAATGCTGACATTTTGAAGCCAGATTTAAAGTGTTTTTTGAAATTTTCTTCTAAATTCGTTCCGCAAACAGGTTTTTCAAAAAATCGTATATAGGATTGTATAACTCGCGTTTTCTGAGTTATTTGATATATGTGTCGTGAATGTAGCCTATACAGCTTCACAGAAATCTGCATCCAAATACGAAAATTTTGTGCGAACATTTTTCTAAAATGCATATTTTTCGGGCCTAATTTTTACAATTGTCATTCGATTTACTCGTACTTAATTGCACATTTTAGATTTTTACGTTGCGGATCTAATAAATCTTTACTCGTGAAAATCCATCTACTAAAACGCGAGATACGAGAAATTCCAAGGTAGGAGAATCACCTAAAATTTTTTTCGAACATATCGCGCATTTTATCGCTTATTCTGGGGGCCGTTTCCACTGCAATGAAAAAATTAGTGCAGCATCTTCGTTTTTGTGGAAACAGAGATTTTAAAACTTCACTGATAAGGGAGCTACATTAATTTTATCCCAAAAAAGTAGTGTGTGATGCTACATCCACGGTTCCTGATTGATCGCCTTGAAATAGATATATATCGATGTAGACTTTCGTGGTGACACTGAAACCGGATGTAGACTTTTGTGGTGGCACTGAAACCGGATGCGGAACAAAATTTATTGTGCTTTGCGCAAATTAGAGATGTTTTATAGGTTTTTTTATGCTTAGATGCAGTCGATGCTACATCTAAGCGTCCAAGTTATATTTCGAAAAATATATACATATTAAAAGATATGGTCTTTCTGTACATGAAAATCACATGCGGACAAAACGGTTTTGATAATTACGCGATTTACACATACTTTCATAATGCATATAAGTTAAAGCGGTTTATTTGAACTCTATTTCCGTTTAAGAAGTCTAATGACTTATTTCAACAACCCGATAACTTTCCTCAGTGGGAAACCTTCTATGTGAATGTAGATAAAGCAAAATCCGCCCATTTTCTTGGGAGTTTCAAGAAAAATAAAAGAAGTACTCCTATAGAATTTTTCCAATATTTTCAACTCTAGAATGCATGTGAAAGCTATTATTCCAAACCAAAATTTTTTTGTTACACAAATATGTGTTTTTTTTGGCTATAATATCCTAACTACTATCCCGATGATTATAAGTTTTTTCTCATTTGATTCCCCGTGAAGTCTTTATTTAAAACTGTCATTTTTTTGTAATTTTTGACGGGTAAATGGACCCATATTTTCAAAAAATTCGGATTACATATTTTATTGAGCACAAATGTCACTAAAAAGTTATCACGAAGTCACGTCATTAAGTAGATTGCATAATATTTGTAAAATGTTACTCAGCATTCGCGGAATTTACAAAAAATTTACAGCATTTTCAATTTTTTGTAAATTCCGATGTGGGTGGCCAGGTACATGTTAAGAACATTGGTGAGATACTCGACTTCTGGAATTACCATGTAGATTCCATCAGAGGCCAACGTTTTGTAAATTGTGGTAGTTCCTCCTTGGCAGGAAGAGATCTAATGTAGTCTTGCTCGTGGTGATTGACAAACTGACGACTAAAATAACTAGCGTACCTCTTCGTATTAGCCAGCGTAACGTCGCCAGAAGTATGTGTGGTCCTATTTTCAATCATTCCGTTCGAGAGTGACTTAATCGTTACCCACAATTTACTTATTCCGGCTTCAGTGTTGCAAATCTTCAGATGATCTAGCCAATTGGTACGATTAGGCTTAACTTCCAGTGTCAGCTCCTTGACTCTGGGGATGGCACGTCGAAGCCCATCATGCTCATTTGATAATCCCGTCGCCTCTGCTAGGATGCCTTGCACGCTGCAGGTCGTGGGCTCGATTCACCGGCCAGGCAACATTAACTTTTCAACGGTGGTAAAATACCCCTCAGTAATGTTGGCGACATTTCCTGAGCCATGTAAAACTTCTCTACAAGTGTTGTCTTTAGACACGCCGTTCGGACTTGGCGATAAACAGTAGGTCCCACACCACTGAGCTAATATGAATCGGGGTGCACTTATTGATGTGAGAGAAGTCTCCCTTGTCCCGTCTGGGATGTTTATGGAACAATTATTATTATTATTCGACCAGCAGATATATGGTGAGCGGCTGCAGCAGTAATGATGTCTCTTCTTTCTGCTGCCCGAACATCATAAGGATTGGGCAGATCTCTGAAGCGGTAATTAGTGAAATTTCTGACACTAGACCAATTAGCTTTCCATGATTATGGAAAGTGCGGCGTTCAGAGATGATGAAATCGGGCGATCTGCTAACGAAACGACGGGTTGCCAGTTGATGTCATTTGTCAGACCAGGTGGCACGATAATTATATCTGACGAAATGTGTCACTCTCCGCTAATTCTGGTAGGAGCGTCCTCTTTCACCATGCAAAACGTAGAGCTATCCATCTGCTCAGCCAGCACTATGTCCATGTGGTCATTTCCGAGGCCCAATGTCACAACTCATGATGAGCATTAAAGTCGCCCAAGACTAATAGCTTATGACCTTTCAAAAGTGAGCTAATATTGGGCCTATAACCAGTATATGTTAAGCAGATCTACCTCGGCAGTTCCACACCTGGCTGCTACCACCATACTTTCCATGTGCGGGTCATTAGTTTCAAGCGAGGCAGGTCTGTATTTAACAGAATGATGCAATAGGAAAGCTAATAACCAACCACTAATTCTGATGCGATACCCCCTCCCTAGGTTGTAACCATCACAACGCTGACAACTGTAGTTGTTGTCGAGCTTGGTTTCTTGCACCCCGATCATGATATTCTTCCTACTCATAAAATCCACTGTTTCCTCCATCTCACATCAGAGTCCATTATAATTAAATTGGAAGAAGGATGGCCGGATGAAACAGTTACGGCTGGTGTTAAGTGCTACGTGTGCGGCTGCTGCGGGGAGCTTCATATTCTGATGACTTCCACGATTCACTGGGGTTCACGCAGCATGTCGTAACATATTTCCTCATATGGACGAGTCTAGAGCAACCCCTGAGATGCACACACTCCCGATATTTATTGCACATCACTAAAGTTTGGGGTAGATGTGACAAACTAAGCACATCCATAATAGTCTTGCATTTTCCTCAGTCCCGACACGGACCAAAATAATCTCTCTCTCAACACAGAAAAATTACAAACATTTATACACAGAGATGACAGCCGCTGGCGGGAACACGGGCGTTGTGTGGCTCCGTGGGATTGCTAAGTATATAGTAAACGTATAGGTTTAGATTTTCATATAGCCCCCATATAAGAGTACCTCCCGATTTTCAGTATTTTGAAGATTCGGTGTCATTATAAAAGTAAAATGCATAAAAAGTGGTATTCAGTTTTTAATTAGGGTATACAACCCTATAGAAAGGTACATTTAAATTTTTGGAATGTTGAAGATTGTGGCCTCAATATCGTACTGAAATGGCTGAACTTTGGTATTTAGTACTCATTGGGGGTATAAAACTTTACACCTGAAATTTGTCGGTATAGGTCCACGTCTTCATATAGCACCCGTAGAGCGGTACATGCAGATTTTGGGTATTTTTGAAGGTTTCCTACTCAATATCAGATCGAAATAGCTGAAATTTGGTAGTTAGCCTTCCTTGATTTTACAAAACTTTCCCCCAGAAACTTGAAAGGCCCCATAGAAAGGTACCCCCAGATTTTCGACATTTTGAAGGTTTTAACATCATTGTCAAACCGAAATTGAGATAAAGTTTTAATTACGGTGTAAATCATTCTAGAAGAGAATTATGAGCATTGATCCACGTTTTCATGTAGCCCTCATAGTCGGGTACCTACCGATTTTCGGTATTTTGAAGGTTGTGGTCTCAATATTCCAACGAAAATGCTGAGATTTGGTATTTAGCACTCTACAAGTGAATTATCAATATAGGTCCACGTTTTCATATAGCCCCCATAGAACGGTACACCCGATATTCGGTATTTTCATGGTTTAGGCTGAAATTTTATTTTTAGTCTTAAGTTGCTTTTCTTAAACTTTCTACCAGAAAATTGTCGATATAGGACCAGGTCTTTATATAGCCCCCATAGAACGGTAACCCCCCGACTTTCGGTATTTTGAAGGTTTTATCCTCAATATCCCACCGAAATGGCTGAAAATTGGTATTTAGTCTTCGTTGGGGGTATAAAACTTTCCACCTGAAATTTTTCGGTATAGGTCCACGTCTTCGTATAGCCCTCATAGGACGTTACCTTCCGATTTTCGGTATTTTGAAAGATGTGGAGTTTTTGCCAATTTTATGTGTTTAGGGGATTTTATCAAATTTTCTAACCGTGATTGCTGTAATTTGATTTGTGCGTTGTCAAAGAATACAAAAGTTCAATTCGGAATATTTTAATTACACTGTGCGACAACAAAAAAAATGACAAGGAAAATCGAGTAGATTATGAAAGTAGAGCTAAAAATATGAGACACGTGTATCGGCGTTTTTAAAGTTTACGTCGGAAAGTAACCAAAATAGGTGGGGCAAATTCCGCCCATTTTTAATTTCTTCGAAATATTCGAATTAAGATATATTGGAATCCTTGCATTTCAGGTATATAGTGTCTTTGACAACTTTACGTAGGAGGGTGTGGGGAATATTTTTGTTAAAAATTTTAACCCTCATGCGGTTCAGCCAACGGGTCTTTTTTGTCCTTTTTTTTGAAAATCTTTCAAAAACTCCTTAAAAATGTGATCGTTTCAAATCCAAATATTCTAAAAAATTGTTCGCCATAAAATTTTACTATAGGTCTCAGAATGCCCCAAATCTGTTACTCTTGTCTAATCGCCAGGAATCTCTAAAAATGAATAAAAGTTTTAGGGTTAAAGTCGGACTTCATCTGAGTTTATTCAAAATTGTCCCACAAAACATAATTTTTGAGGGATGATGTCAGAGACAGAAAAAAGAAGGAAAAAATGTTCATCAAAAAAATTGGGAAATACTTTCATGTTTTTCAGCGAAATTGATACTGATATTTTCATGCTATAGAATGTAAATAGACATTTCGTTTCTTTGGTGACCTATGGTGAAATTTGATGAAGAATATTTTTGTCTCTGACATCATCTCTCTAAAATTATGTTTTGTGGGACAATTTTGAATAAACTCAGATGAAGTCCGACTTTAACCCTAAAACGTGTTTTTCATTTTTAGAGATTCCTGGCGATTAGACAAGAGTTACAGATTTGGTGTATTCTGAGACCTATAGTAAAATTTTATGGCAAACAATTTTGTAGAATACCCTCCTAACCCTCCTAAGTAAAGTTGCCAAAGACACTATATACCTGAAATGCAAGGATTCCAAGATATCTAAACTCGAATATTTCGAAAAATTTAAAAATGGGCGGAACTTGCCCCGCCTATTTTGGTTACTTTCCGACGTAAACTTTAAAAACGCCGATACACGTGTCTCATATTTTTAGATATATTTTCATAATCTACCCGGTTTTCCCATCATTTTGAACAAAATTGAATTTTGTTGCACAGTGTTATTGGTCCATGTTTTGGAAAGAACAACGATGACGTCCCATGCGAGCTCTTTAAAAGGGCTTTGCTAAATTCACCGTCTGAATAACTTGGTATTTTGGAATCTCAGTGGGTAGAAAACCTGAACACAGAAACTTATATCAATATAAATTGATTATCATCCTTTAAGATATTCTGCTACTAAAAGGATTAAGCCTTTACGTAGAGGAAGAGCTAAGTACCATCATAAAGGAAGGGAAACTAATTCTTTCTCTTTACTCCAATATAGTTTGTGGTGGAGGATATAAAAAATCGTCCCGGCCGAACTTAACGCCGTACTTCTTGGGTATTGCTTTGGTATCCTAGATTTTTTAACAGTGGGGATTTCGAGAAAATATTTCGCATAAAAATTTCTTGTTCTTTGAGAGGTTTATCTTTAGTAAAAGAACATATTGTAAAAATTTTATTGACTTTAACTATTTTTGTTAATTTTCTTCCATTTGCAAGCTTTTGCTGTTGATGGTTCAGATGTAGCACAGCTTTTCAAATAAAAGATTAAAGTTTAATATTACACAAATATTATTTCAATTACTACCTACAACATTGATGTTATATTAATATTAATAAACAAATTTAAAGATATTTAACAATTTCATTTAACAATTATCCAATATTTATCTAACATCTGAAAACCTAAATACTTTTCAGCATATTTACATAGGCAATAATTCTAAGCAAATATCCTAAACGACCTTAAACCTTTTGTAACGATACACATTTCTCTTCACCTATTCCCTGTCCTTTGTCTCCATTCTTTGGCATTGCATATTTGTGTAAGGCGTACTTTTGAATTTGGAATGTAATATTGTTGTTTAAATATTTATATTTGCAAATAACAATTGAATTGAAATTCTCTTTCGTTTCTAAAAAATCCAGTTTTTTTGTTTGGTTCAACAATTTTTGTTTGCCAATCCCTCGGTAGGAGCAAAGAAAATGGAAAACCACAATGCATTTGTGTTTCAGCAAACAGATTGAGAAAATCGAAACGAATATTTGAAAGAAATATTTTTTGTGGAAATTTTGTGTGTGGCTGAGTGTTTGCTTATGTGGGTGTTAATAATGGGATTTGTTTGTTTGTTTGTGTGTGTGAATGTGGTTGTTTATTCATGGATTTGTAAATTTTGTGTAATAAAATAAATACCAGGACGACACTAGTTCATGATTGTGAATGAGCTGCTGTGTGAGAGTGTGTGTGTCTATTCAATTGTGGTTAAGAATTTTGATATGCCCAATTTCAATTTGATTATCCTTCAATCAAATGGCAAACACATTGGCATGCAGAGATAGAAAGATGCTTTGGAGTTCTATCAACCACTCACCTAAGTGGATTGGATTGAATAGACATTGTCAGGGCTTGTCTACTCAGTGATATTTTCGTATAACTTAGTAGAATTGATTTAAATTATCTTACTCATTAAATAATATTTTAGTTAAAGAAATTACCTAAGGAGAGATTCTTAAGAAAATCCACGTTTATTGGACATTGTATGGACTTGAAAATTAGTTTAAAAAATCCACGTTTATTGGACATTGTATGGACTTGAAAATTAGTTTAAAAAATCCACGTTTATTGGACATTGTATGGACTTGAAAATTAGTTTAAAAATCCACGTTTATTGGACAATGTATGGGCTTGAAAATTAGTTTAAAATATCCACGTTTATTGGACATTGTATGGGCTTGAAAATTAGTTTAAAAATCCACGTTTATTGGACATTGTATGGGCTTGAAAATTAGTTTAAGAAATCCACGTTTATTGGACAATGTATGGGCTTGAAAATTAGTTTAAAAAATCCACGTTTATTGGACATTGTATGGGCTTGAAAATTAGTTTAAGAAATCCACGTTTATTGGACAATGTATGGGCTTGAAAATTAGTTTAAAAAATCCACGTTTATTGGACATTGTATGGGCTTGAAAATTAGTTTAAAAAAATCCACGTTTATTGGACATTGTATGGGCTTGAAAATTAGTTTAAGAAATCCACGTTTATTGGACAATGTATGGGCTTGAAAATTAGTTTAAAAATCCACGTTTATTGGACATTGTATGGGCTTGAAAATTAGTTTAAAAAATCCACGTTTATTGGACATTGTATGGGCTTGAAAATTAGTTTAAAAAATCCACGTTTATTGGACATTGTATGGGCTTGAAAATTAGTTTAAAAAATCCACGTTTATTGGACATTGTATGGGCTTGAAAATTAGTTTAAGAAATCCACGTTTATTGGACATTGTATGGGCTTGAAAATTAGTTTAAAAAATCCACGTTTATTGGACAATGTATGGGCTTGAAAATTAGTTTAAGAAATCCACGTTTATTGGACATTGTATGGGCTTGAAAATTAGTTTAAAAAATCCACGTTTATTGGACATTGTATGGGCTTGAAAATTAGTTTAAAAAACCACGTTTATTGGACATTGTATGGGCTTGAAAATTAGTTTAAAAAATCCACGTTTATTGGACATTGTATGGGCTTGAAAATTAGTTTAAAAAATCCACGTTTATTGGACATTGTATGGGCTTGAAAATTAGTTTAAAAAATCCACGTTTATTGGACATTGTATGGGCTTGAAAATTAGTTTAAAAAATCCACGTTTATTGGACATTGTATGGGCTTGAAAATTAGTTTAAAAAATCCACGTTTATTGGACATTGTATGGGCTTGAAAATTAGTTTAAGAAATCCACGTTTATTGGACATTGTATGGGCTTGAAAATTAGTTTAAAAAATCCACGTTTATTGGACAATGTATGGGCTTGAAAATTAGTTTAAGAAATCCACGTTTATTGGACATTGTATGGGCTTGAAAATTAGTTTAAAAAATCCACGTTTATTGGACATTGTATGGGCTTGAAAATTAGTTTAAAAATCCACGTTTATTGGACATTGTATGGGCTTGAAAATTAGTTTAAAAAATCCACGTTTATTGGACATTGTATGGGCTTGAAAATTAGTTTAAGAAATCCACGTTTATTGGACATTGTATGGGCTTGAAAATTAGTTTAAAAAATCCACGTTTATTGGACAATGTATGGGCTTGAAAATTAGTTTAAGAAATCCACGTTTATTGGACAATGTATGGGCTTGAAAATTAGTTTAAAAAATCCACGTTTATTGGACATTGTATGGGCTTGAAAATTAGTTTAAGAAATCCACGTTTATTGGACAATGTATGGGCTTGAAAATTAGTTTAAAAAATCCACGTTTATTGGACATTGTATGGGCTTGAAAATTAGTTTAAGAAATCCACGTTTATTGGACAATGTATGGGCTTGAAAATTAGTTTAAAAAATCCACGTTTATTGGACATTGTATGGGCTTGAAAATTAGTTTAAAAAATCCACGTTTATTGGACATTGTATGGGCTTGAAAATTAGTTTAAGAAATCCACGTTTATTGGACAATGTATGGGCTTGAAAATTAGTTTAAAAAATCCACGTTTATTGGACATTGTATGGGCTTGAAAATTAGTTTAAAAAATCCACGTTTATTGGACATTGTATGGGCTTGAAAATTAGTTTAAAAAATCCACGTTTATTGGACATTGTATGGGCTTGAAAATTAGTTTAAAAAATCCACGTTTATTGGA
Source organism: Musca autumnalis (assembly GCF_047663935.1). Classification (NCBI taxonomy): domain Eukaryota; kingdom Metazoa; phylum Arthropoda; class Insecta; order Diptera; family Muscidae; genus Musca; species Musca autumnalis. The sequence goes on along the minus strand of NW_027411755.1, from coordinate 16,558,724 downwards.
CATTGTATGGGCTTGAAAATTAGTTTAAGAAATCCACGTTTATTGGACATTGTATGGGCTTGAAAATTAGTTTAAAAAATCCACGTTTATTGGACAATGTATGGGCTTGAAAATTAGTTTAAGAAATCCACGTTTATTGGACATTGTATGGGCTTGAAAATTAGTTTAAAAAATCCACGTTTATTGGACATTGTATGGGCTTGAAAATTAGTTTAAAAAATCCACGTTTATTGGACATTGTATGGGCTTGAAAATTAGTTTAAAAAATCCACGTTTATTGGACATTGTATGGGCTTGAAAATTAGTTTAAAAAATCCACGTTTATTGGACATTGTATGGGCTTGAAAATTAGTTTAAAAAATCCACGTTTATTGGACATTGTATGGGCTTGAAAATTAGTTTAAGAAATCCACGTTTATTGGACATTGTATGGGCTTGAAAATTAGTTTAAAAAATCCACGTTTATTGGACAATGTATGGGCTTGAAAATTAGTTTAAGAAATCCACGTTTATTGGACATTGTATGGGCTTGAAAATTAGTTTAAAAAATCCACGTTTATTGGACATTGTATGGGCTTGAAAATTAGTTTAAAAAATCCACGTTTATTGGACATTGTATGGGCTTGAAAATTAGTTTAAGAAATCCACGTTTATTGGACATTGTATGGGCTTGAAAATTAGTTTAAAAAATCCACGTTTATTGGACAATGTATGGGCTTGAAAATTAGTTTAAGAAATCCACGTTTATTGGACATTGTATGGGCTTGAAAATTAGTTTAAAAAATCCACGTTTATTGGACATTGTATGGGCTTGAAAATTAGTTTAAAAAATCCACGTTTATTGGACATTGTATGGGCTTGAAAATTAGTTTAAAAAATCCACGTTTATTGGACATTGTATGGGCTTGAAAATTAGTTTAAAAAATCCACGTTTATTGGACATTGTATGGGCTTGAAAATTAGTTTAAAAAATCCACGTTTATTGGACATTGTATGGGCTTGAAAATTAGTTTAAAAAATCCACGTTTATTGGACATTGTATGGGCTTGAAAATTAGTTTAAAAAATCCACGTTTATTGGACATTGTATGGGCTTGAAAATTAGTTTAAAAAATCCACGTTTATTGGACATTGTATGGGCTTGAAAATTAGTTTAAAAAATCCACGTTTATTGGACATTGTATGGGCTTGAAAATTAGTTTAAGAAATCCACGTTTATTGGACATTGTATGGGATTGAAAATTAGTTTAAAAAATCCACGTTTATTGGACAATGTATGGGCTTGAAAATTAGTTTAAGAAATCCACGTTTATTGGACATTGTATGGGCTTGAAAATTAGTTTAAAAAATCCACGTTTATTGGACATTGTATGGGCTTGAAAATTAGTTTAAAAAATCCACGTTTATTGGACATTGTATGGGCTTGAAAATTAGTTTAAAAAATCCACGTTTATTGGACATTGTATGGGCTTGAAAATTAGTTTAAAAAATCCACGTTTATTGGACATTGTATGGGCTTGAAAATTAGTTAAAAAATCCACGTTTATTGGACATTGTATGGGCTTGAAAATTAGTTTAAAAAATCCACGTTTATTGGACATTGTATGGGCTTGAAAATTAGTTTAAAAAATCCACGTTTATTGGACATTGTATGGGCTTGAAAATTAGTTTAAAAAATCCACGTTTATTGGACATTGTATGGGCTTGAAAATTAGTTTAAGAAATCCACGTTTATTGGACATTGTATGGGCTTGAAAATTAGTTTAAAAAATCCACGTTTATTGGACAATGTATGGGCTTGAAAATTAGTTTAAGAAATCCACGTTTATTGGACATTGTATGGGCTTGAAAATTAGTTTAAAAAATCCACGTTTATTGGACATTGTATGGGCTTGAAAATTAGTTTAAAAAATCCACGTTTATTGGACATTGTATGGGCTTGAAAATTAGTTTAAAAAATCCACGTTTATTGGACATTGTATGGGCTTGAAAATTAGTTTAAAAAATCCACGTTTATTGGACATTGTATGGGCTTGAAAATTAGTTTAAAAAATCCACGTTTATTGGACATTGTATGGGCTTGAAAATTAGTTTAAGAAATCCACGTTTATTGGACAATGTATGGGCTTGAAAATTAGTTTAAAAAATCCACGTTTATTGGACATTGTATGGGCTTGAAAATTAGTTTAAAAAATCCACGTTTATTGGACATTGTATGGGCTTGAAAATTAGTTTAAGAAATCCACGTTTATTGGACAATGTATGGGCTTGAAAATTAGTTTAAAAAATCCACGTTTATTGGACATTGTATGGGCTTGAAAATTAGTTTAAGAAATCCACGTTTATTGGACAATGTATGGGCTTGAAAATTAGTTTAAAAAATCCACGTTTATTGGACATTGTATGGGCTTGAAAATTAGTTTAAAAAATCCACGTTTATTGGACATTGTATGGGCTTGAAAATTAGTTTAAGAAATCCACGTTTATTGGACAATGTATGGGCTTGAAAATTAGTTTAAAAAATCCACGTTTATTGGACATTGTATGGGCTTGAAAATTAGTTTAAAAAATCCACGTTTATTGGACATTGTATGGGCTTGAAAATTAGTTTAAAAAATCCACGTTTATTGGACATTGTATGGGCTTGAAAATTAGTTTAAGAAATCCACGTTTATTGGACAATGTATGGGCTTGAAAATTAGTTTAAAAAAATCCACGTTTATTGGACATTGTATGGGCTTGAAAATTAGTTTAAGAAATCCACGTTTATTGGACATTGTATGGGCTTGAAAATTAGTTTAAAAAATCCACGTTTATTGGACAATGTATGGGCTTGAAAATTAGTTTAAGAAATCCACGTTTATTGGACATTGTATGGGCTTGAAAAATAGTTTAAAAAATCCACGTTTATTGGACATTGTATGGCTTGAAAATTAGTTTAAAAAATCCACGTTTATTGGACATTGTATGGGCTTGAAAATTAGTTTAAAAAATCCACGTTTATTGGACATTGTATGGGCTTGAAAATTAGTTTAAAAAATCCACGTTTATTGGACATTGTATGGGCTTGAAATTAGTTTAAGAAATCCACGTTTATTGGACATTGTATGGGCTTGAAAATTAGTTTAAAAAATCCACGTTTATTGGACAATGTATGGGCTTGAAAATTAGTTTAAGAAATCCACGTTTATTGGACATTGTATGGGCTTGAAAATTAGTTTAAAAAATCCACGTTTATTGGACATTGTATGGGCTTGAAAATTAGTTTAAAAATCCACGTTTATTGGACATTGTATGGGCTTGAAAATTAGTTTAAAAAAATCCACGTTTATTGGACATTGTATGGGCTTGAAAATTAGTTTAAAAAATCCACGTTTATTGGACATTGTATGGGCTTGAAAATTAGTTTAAAAAATCCACGTTTATTGGACATTGTATGGGCTTGAAAATTAGTTTAAAAATCCACGTTTATTGGACATTGTATGGGCTTGAAAATTAGTTTAAGAAATCCACGTTTATTGGACATTGTATGGGCTTGAAAATTAGTTTAAAAAATCCACGTTTATTGGACAATGTATGGGCTTGAAAATTAGTTTAAGAAATCCACGTTTATTGGACATTGTATGGGCTTGAAAATTAGTTTAAAAAATCCACGTTTATTGGACATTGTATGGGCTTGAAAATTAGTTTAAAAAATCCACGTTTATTGGACATTGTATGGGCTTGAAAATTAGTTTAAGAAATCCACGTTTATTGGACATTGTATGGGCTTGAAAATTAGTTTAAAAAATCCACGTTTATTGGACAATGTATGGGCTTGAAAATTAGTTTAAAAATCCACGTTTATTGGACATTGTATGGGCTTGAAAATTAGTTTAAGAAATCCACGTTTATTGGACATTGTATGGGCTTGAAAATTAGTTTAAAAAATCCACGTTTATTGGACATTGTATGGGCTTGAAAATTAGTTTAAGAAATCCACGTTTATTGGACATTGTATGGGCTTGAAAATTAGTTTAAGAAATCCACGTTTATTGGACATTGTATGGGCTTGAAAATTAGTTTAAAAAATCCACGTTTATTGGACATTGTATGGGCTTGAAAATTAGTTTAAAAAATCCACGTTTATTGGACATTGTATGGGCTTGAAAATTAGTTTAAAAAATCCACGTTTATTGGACATTGTATGGGCTTGAAAATTAGTTTAAAAAATCCACGTTTATTGGACATTGTATGGGCTTGAAAATTAGTTTAAGAAATCCACGTTTATTGGACATTGTATGGGCTTGAAAATTAGTTTAAAAAATCCACGTTTATTGGACAATGTATGGGCTTGAAAATTAGTTTAAGAAATCCACGTTTATTGGACATTGTATGGGCTTGAAAATTAGTTTAAAAAATCCACGTTTATTGGACATTGTATGGGATTGAAAATTAGTTTAAAAAATCCACGTTTATTGGGCATTGTATGGGCTTGAAAATTAGTTTAAAAAATCCACGTTTATTGGGCATTGTATGGGCTTGAAAATTAGTTTAAAAAATCCACGTTTATTGGACATTGTATGGGCTTGAAAATTAGTTTAAAAAATCCACGTTTATTGGACATTGTATGGGCTTGAAAATTAGTTTAAAAAATCCACGTTTATTGGACATTGTATGGGCTTGAAAATTAGTTTAAAAAATCCACGTTTATTGGGCATTGTATGGGCTTGAAAATTAGTTTAAAAAATCCACGTTTATTGGACATTGTATGGGCTTGAAAATTAGTTTAAAAAATCCACGTTTATTGGACATTGTATGGGATTGAAAATTAGTTTAAAAAATCCACGTTTATTGGGCATTGTATGGGCTTGAAAATTAGTTTAAAAAATCCACGTTTATTGGGCATTGTATGGGCTTGAAAATTAGTTTAAAAAATCCACGTTTATTGGACATTGTATGGGCTTGAAAATTAGTTTAAAAAATCCACGTTTATTGGACATTGTATGGGCTTGAAAATTAGTTTAAAAAATCCACGTTTATTGGACATTGTATGGGATTGAAAATTAGTTTAAAAAATCCACGTTTATTGGGCATTGTATGGGCTTGAAAATTAGTTTAAAAAATCCACGTTTATTGGACATTGTATGGGCTTGAAAATTAGTTTAAAAAATCCACGTTTATTGGACATTGTATGGGATTGAAAATTAGTTTAAAAAATCCACGTTTATTGGGCATTGTATGGGCTTGAAAATTAGTTTAAAAAATCCACGTTTATTGGGCATTGTATGGGCTTGAAAATTAGTTTAAAAAATCCACGTTTATTGGACATTGTATGGGCTTGAAAATTAGTTTAAAAAATCCACGTTTATTGGACATTGTATGGGCTTGAAAATTAGTTTAAAAAATCCACGTTTATTGGACATTGTATGGGCTTGAAAATTAGTTTAAAAATCCACGTTTATTGGACATTGTATGGGCTTGAAAATTAGTTTAAAAAATCCACGTTTATTGGACATTGTATGGGCTTGAAAATTAGTTTAAAAAATCCACGTTTATTGGACATTGTATGGGCTTGAAAATTAGTTTAAAAAATCCACGTTTATTGGACATTGTATGGGCTTGAAAATTAGTTTAAAAAATCCACGTTTATTGGACATTGTATGGGCTTGAAAATTAGTTTAAAAAATCCACGTTTATTGGACATTGTATGGGCTTGAAAATTAGTTTAAAAAATCCACGTTTATTGGACATTGTATGGGCTTGAAAATTAGTTTAAAAAATCCACGTTTATTGGACATTGTATGGGCTTGAAAATTAGTTTAAAAAATCCACGTTTATTGGACATTGTATGGGCTTGAAAATTAGTTTAAAAAATCCACGTTTATTGGACATTGTATGGGCTTGAAAATTAGTTTAAAAAATCCACGTTTATTGGACATTGTATGGGCTTGAAAATTAGTTTAAAAAATCCACGTTTATTGGACATTGTATGGGCTTGAAAATTAGTTTAAAAAATCCACGTTTATTGGACATTGTATGGGCTTGAAAATTAGTTTAAAAAATCCACGTTTATTGGACATTGTATGGGCTTGAAAATTAGTTTAAAAAATCCACGTTTATTGGACATTGTATGGGCTTGAAAATTAGTTTAAAAAATCCACGTTTATTGGACATTGTATGGGCTTGAAAATTAGTTTAAAAAATCCACGTTTATTGGACATTGTATGGGCTTGAAAATTAGTTTAAAAAATCCACGTTTATTGGACATTGTATGGGCTTGAAAATTAGTTTAAAAAATCCACGTTTATTGGACATTGTATGGGCTTGAAAATTAGTTTAAAAAATCCACGTTTATTGGACATTGTATGGGCTTGAAAATTAGTTTAAAAAATCCACGTTTATTGGACATTGTATGGGCTTGAAAATTAGTTTAAAAATCCACGTTTATTGGACATTGTATGGGCTTGAAAATTAGTTTAAAAAATCCACGTTTATTGGACATTGTATGGGCTTGAAAATTAGTTTAAAAAATCCACGTTTATTGGACATTGTATGGGCTTGAAAATTAGTTTAAAAAATCCACGTTTATTGGACATTGTATGGGCTTGAAAATTAGTTTAAAAAATCCACGTTTATTGGACATTGTATGGGCTTGAAAATTAGTTTAAAAAATCCACGTTTATTGGACATTGTATGGGCTTGAAAATTAGTTTAAAAAATCCACGTTTATTGGACATTGTATGGGCTTGAAAATTAGTTTAAAAAATCCACGTTTATTGGACATTGTATGGGCTTGAAAATTAGTTTAAAAAATCCACGTTTATTGGACATTGTATGGGCTTGAAAATTAGTTTAAAAAATCCACGTTTATTGGACATTGTATGGGCTTGAAAATTAGTTTAAAAAATCCACGTTTATTGGACATTGTATGGGCTTGAAAATTAGTTTAAAAAATCCACGTTTATTGGACATTGTATGGGCTTGAAAATTAGTTTAAAAAATCCACGTTTATTGGACATTGTATGGGCTTGAAAATTAGTTTAAAAAATCCACGTTTATTGGACATTGTATGGGCTTGAAAATTAGTTTAAAAAATCCACGTTTATTGGACATTGTATGGGCTTGAAAATTAGTTTAAAAAATCCACGTTTATTGGACATTGTATGGGCTTGAAAATTAGTTTAAAAAATCCACGTTTATTGGACATTGTATGGGCTTGAAAATTAGTTTAAAAAATCCACGTTTATTGGACATTGTATGGGCTTGAAAATTAGTTTAAAAAATCCACGTTTATTGGACATTGTATGGGCTTGAAAATTAGTTTAAAAAATCCACGTTTATTGGACATTGTATGGGCTTGAAAATTAGTTTAAAAAATCCACGTTTATTGGACATTGTATGGGCTTGAAAATTAGTTTAAAAAATCCACGTTTATTGGACATTGTATGGGCTTGAAAATTAGTTTAAAAAATCCACGTTTATTGGACATTGTATGGGCTTGAAAATTAGTTTAAAAAATCCACGTTTATTGGACATTGTATGGGCTTGAAAATTAGTTTAAAAAATCCACGTTTATTGGACATTGTATGGGCTTGAAAATTAGTTTAAAAAATCCACGTTTATTGGACATTGTATGGGCTTGAAAATTAGTTTAAAAAATCCACGTTTATTGGACATTGTATGGGCTTGAAAATTAGTTTAAAAAATCCACGTTTATTGGACATTGTATGGGCTTGAAAATTAGTTTAAAAAATCCACGTTTATTGGACATTGTATGGGCTTGAAAATTAGTTTAAAAAATCCACGTTTATTGGACATTGTATGGGCTTGAAAATTAGTTTAAAAATCCACGTTTATTGGACATTGTATGGGCTTGAAAATTAGTTTAAAAAATCCACGTTTATTGGACATTGTATGGGCTTGAAAATTAGTTTAAAAAATCCACGTTTGGACATTGTATGGGCTTGAAAATTAGTTTAAAAAATCCACGTTTATTGGACATTGTATGGGCTTGAAAATTAGTTTAAAAAATCCACGTTTATTGGACATTGTATGGGCTTGAAAATTAGTTTAAAAAATCCACGTTTATTGGACATTGTATGGGCTTGAAAATTAGTTTAAAAAATCCACGTTTATTGGACATTGTATGGGCTTGAAAATTAGTTTAAAAAATCCACGTTTATTGGACATTGTATGGGCTTGAAAATTAGTTTAAAAAATCCACGTTTATTGGACATTGTATGGGCTTGAAAATTAGTTTAAAAAATCCACGTTTATTGGACATTGTATGGGCTTGAAAATTAGTTTAAAAAATCCACGTTTATTGGACATTGTATGGGCTTGAAAATTAGTTTAAAAAATCCACGTTTATTGGACATTGTATGGGCTTGAAAATTAGTTTAAAAAATCCACGTTTATTGGACATTGTATGGGCTTGAAAATTAGTTTAAAAAATCCACGTTTATTGGACATTGTATGGGCTTGAAAATTAGTTTAAAAAATCCACGTTTATTGGACATTGTATGGGCTTGAAAATTAGTTTAAAAAATCCACGTTTATTGGACATTGTATGGGCTTGAAAATTAGTTTAAAAAATCCACGTTTATTGGACATTGTATGGGCTTGAAAATTAGTTTAAAAAATCCACGTTTATTGGACATTGTATGGGCTTGAAAATTAGTTTAAAAAATCCACGTTTATTGGACATTGTATGGGCTTGAAAATTAGTTTAAAAAATCCACGTTTATTGGACATTGTATGGGCTTGAAAATTAGTTTAAAAAATCCACGTTTATTGGACATTGTATGGGCTTGAAAATTAGTTTAAAAAATCCACGTTTATTGGACATTGTATGGGCTTGAAAATTAGTTTAAAAAATCCACGTTTATTGGACATTGTATGGGCTTGAAAATTAGTTTAAAAAATCCACGTTTATTGGACATTGTATGGGCTTGAAAATTAGTTTAAAAAATCCACGTTTATTGGACATTGTATGGGCTTGAAAATTAGTTTAAAAAATCCACGTTTATTGGACATTGTATGGGCTTGAAAATTAGTTTAAAAAATCCACGTTTATTGGACATTGTATGGGCTTGAAAATTAGTTTAAAAAATCCACGTTTATTGGACATTGTATGGGCTTGAAAATTAGTTTAAAAAATCCACGTTTATTGGACATTGTATGGGCTTGAAAATTAGTTTAAAAAATCCACGTTTATTGGACATTGTATGGGCTTGAAAATTAGTTTAAAAAATCCACGTTTATTGGACATTGTATGGGCTTGAAAATTAGTTTAAAAAATCCACGTTTATTGGACATTGTATGGGCTTGAAAATTAGTTTAAAAAATCCACGTTTATTGGACATTGTATGGGCTTGAAAATTAGTTTAAAAAATCCACGTTTATTGGACATTGTATGGGCTTGAAAATTAGTTTAAAAAATCCACGTTTATTGGACATTGTATGGGCTTGAAAATTAGTTTAAAAAATCCACGTTTATTGGACATTGTATGGGCTTGAAAATTAGTTTAAAAAATCCACGTTTATTGGACATTGTATGGGCTTGAAAATTAGTTTAAAAAATCCACGTTTATTGGACATTGTATGGGCTTGAAAATTAGTTTAAAAAATCCACGTTTATTGGACATTGTATGGGCTTGAAAATTAGTTTAAAAAATCCACGTTTATTGGACATTGTATGGGCTTGAAAATTAGTTTAAAAAATCCACGTTTATTGGACATTGTATGGGCTTGAAAATTAGTTTAAAAAATCCACGTTTATTGGACATTGTATGGGCTTGAAAATTAGTTTAAAAAATCCACGTTTATTGGACATTGTATGGGCTTGAAAATTAGTTTAAAAAATCCACGTTTATTGGACATTGTATGGGCTTGAAAATTAGTTTAAAAAATCCACGTTTATTGGACATTGTATGGGCTTGAAAATTAGTTTAAAAAATCCACGTTTATTGGACATTGTATGGGCTTGAAAATTAGTTTAAAAAATCCACGTTTATTGGACATTGTATGGGCTTGAAAATTAGTTTAAAAAATCCACGTTTATTGGACATTGTATGGGCTTGAAAATTAGTTTAAAAAATCCACGTTTATTGGACATTGTATGGGCTTGAAAATTAGTTTAAAAAATCCACGTTTATTGGACATTGTATGGGCTTGAAAATTAGTTTAAGAAATCCACGTTTATTGGACATTGTATGGGCTTGAAAATTAGTTTAAGAAATCCACGTTTATTGGACATTGTATGGGCTAGAAAATTAGTTTAAGAAATCCACGTTTATTGGACATTGTATGGGCTTGAAAATTAGTTTAAAAATCCACGTTTATTGGACATTGTATGGGCTTGAAAATTAGTTTAAGAAATCCACGTTTATTGGACATTGTATGGGCTTGAAAATTAGTTTAAAAATCCACGTTTATTGGACATTGTATGGGCTTGAAAATTAGTTTAAAAAATCCACGTTTATTGGACATTGTATGGGCTTGAAAATTAGTTTAAGAAATCCACGTTTATTGGACATTGTATGGGCTTGAAAATTAGTTTAAGAAATCCACGTTTATTGGACATTGTATGGGCTTGAAAATTAGTTTAAGAAATCCACGTTTATTGGACATTGTATGGGCTTGAAAATTAGTTTAAGAAATCCACGTTTATTGGACATTGTATGGGCTTGAAAATTAGTTTAAGAAATCCACGTTTATTGGACATTGTATGGGCTTGAAAATTAGTTTAAGAAATCCACGTTTATTGGACATTGTATGGGCTTGAAAATTAGTTTAAGAAATCCACGTTTATTGGACATTGTATGGGCTTGAAAATTAGTTTAAGAAATCCACGTTTATTGGACATTGTATGGGCTTGAAAATTAGTTTAAGAAATCCACGTTTATTGGACATTGTATGGGCTTGAAAATTAGTTTAAGAAATCCACGTTTATTGGACATTGTATGGGCTTGAAAATTAGTTTAAGAAATCCACGTTTATTGGACATTGTATGGGCTTGAAAATTAGTTTAAAAAATCCACGTTTATTGGACATTGTATGGGCTTGAAAATTAGTTTAAAAAAATCCACGTTTATTGGAAATTGTATGGGCTTGAAAATTAGTTTAAAAAATCCACGTTTATTGGACATTGTATGGGCTTGAAAATTAGTTTAAAAAATCCACGTTTATTGGACATTGTATGGGCTTGAAAATTAGTTTACAAAATCCACGTTTATTGGACATTGTATGGGCTTGAAAATTAGTTTAAAAATCCTTTTTTAAAAATTCCAAGATAGAAGGATGCTTTGGAGTTCTTTCATCTACTCACAAAAATGACTTGAATAGACATTGTTAGCACCTAAAGTCTACTCAATGATATCTTCTTATAACTTAGTAGATGACATTTAAATTATCTTATTCATTAATTTTTTTTAGTTAAAGAAACCGCCTAAGCAGATTTTCTTAGAAAATTTACCTTTTAAATAAAAAAGTATTCTATTTTACTTGCTGACCTACTTTTAATAAATTAATTGATATTTCGCAGAACTGCATTTTCTACCTGCCCCTCTCCATTATTCCCCTTAAATGAACTACAAAATAGTTTACCTTCATTATGAAATAATGTCTGTCTTAAAGTGAAAGTTGCTTTTCAACAGAAATCCTGCCTGCCTGTCCTTCACTTCATTAATAGTTTTCTTTACACTCTCCACTCCGACTGTTTAAAAATAAGCAAAGCTGATTTCATTTCGTGATTCTTTGCTTTACATTTTCTTTTGTTTTGCTTTTTCACTGCAGTGAAATAATATTCCCTTTTATTTTCACTTCATTTGTATTCATCATTAATAGCGTTTAATTAAATAATTTTCTCATTTGCAGGTAGAGATGTGGATGATGCAATGGACACAATTACAACCTTGTTTTTCATTGTTATTGTTTTCGCCATTGTTGTTGTTGTAGTAGGTTTTTTCCCTCAGTATTGGTTTTCTTAATTAACAATCACAATTAAGCACAGAGAAAGCGATGGGGAGAGAGGAGACCAAAGATATTTACAAATATTGTGAGACACACAACTTTTATATACCCACACACACACAAAAGAAACGCTCATACTATCAGCAATGAAGGCAAAGAGTTTGGGCAAGTGAAATGACCAGAACACACAATTGTTGCAGGGAATGGAAGGATAATGTTTATGTAGAGGAGGTTTCGCATTGCAAAGCAACGTTCGAAACAATTTTACTTTCATGTTTTCGCTTTCCGTTTGCAAATCTTTTGTATTTTTTGGCAATTGTTGTTGGTATTGTTGTTGCTGTTGCATGGATGTTGTAATGTTTACTGTATTTATAATTTACACGTACATACTCGTACATTCATGTAGTCTATTGTTTTGAGTTTCATTAACCCATTCTTTGGACATTGTTCTCATGTAGAAATGTAAGAGCATACGTATAGTTGTAATCCAAACTACATTTATTGTTTATATGGACAGAGAGAGAGTTGATAATTAATTTTGAAAAATTTTAGCAATAACTCTACTAAAATTGGAAGCTTTTTATAGGAACTTCTAGAGAGAGAAGATCCTTTAAAAGATATATGCTATAGCCAATGGGCCTTTTAGGTCCTTTTGCCCCCAATAAAGGCCCCTTAAAGCGTCTTCCACAGAGAAATGACATATATACCCCATATATACCTTATCTATAGACAAATTAGTAACCCCTTTAAAAGAGTTGTCTGTAGACTAATTAAAAAGAGTCTTCTATAACAGTTATCCGCATAAATGAATTTTCTGTAGACAGAAATGATCATCTACGAGGGTTGCTCGATAACTTTCAGGCATAAATGTGAAAACGCAAATATATACCATCCACCATACACACACTTTATACACTTTTTCATGCACTGAAACTAATTGTTGAAGCACTTTTTCCACTCCGAATGAGACACCTCCAAAACATGGTTTTTGAAGGCTTCAGCAGCATTTTCTGTTGACGAAAAGCGACAAATGAAGCCATTGCTTGCCAAGTCAGGTCTGACCCAACAACTCCACGTTTTGTCCGGTAAGGAGACTTCAGGCAAACAAATTATAGTGTACTACTCAGAATTAACCGTCTTATATTTCTCAAATTTCATGTGGAAAGATTTGTCACCCCTATGTAGATTAAATATTAAATTTCAGCCATTTTATTTTGATGTTGAGGTCAAAACCTTTTAAATACGGGAAATCGGGAGATACCGTTCTATGGGGTCTATAGGACAACGTGGGTCTATACAGATAAATTTCTAGTGGAATCGAGGCCCCAACCTTCAAAAACCGGAAATTGGTAGATAACTTTCTCTGGGGCTATATAAAGGCGTTTGCCGCCATACGACAAATTTCAGGTGGAAAATTTTATACCCGCAACGAAGACTAAATAGCAAATTTCAGTCATTTCAGTGGGATATGAGGCCACAACCTTGAAAATACCGAAAATCTGGAGGTAGCGGTCAATCAGGTGCACAACCTTCAAAATACCGAAAATTTGTAAGGTGCCGTTCTATACTGGCTATATGAAGACGTAGGCCTTTATCGACAACTTTCAGGTGGAAAAGTTTATACCCGCCTGTAGATCAAATATTAAATTTCAGCCATGCACGGTGCGCCTTTACTAACTTTAAACGAAAGCCGCTAATACCTGGGAAGCTTTTGCGGATTCTGAAATAGCAATGTTCGTCGATGATAAAAATGCAAAACCAAGAAAAACTCGCTGGGGGTATTTTTAAATAAATCGCGGTCAAGGTTCACATTTTTAGGTTTATTTTTGCTTTTTTTAGGATTTTGCTTGGAAGCGGCTAGTCCTACCGAAATGGGACTAATGAAAATGTTGTAGCAGTGAAAATCCTCTACAACATTCTCTTTAGGGGGGACCTTTAGGTTTTCACGAATTTGTTTGGAAACCGCGAGTCTTATGTAAATGGGCATAAAGATGGTAAACCTCAAAAATGGTAAAACCTATGAAAAAACCTAAAGGTCAGTCTTATAGAGAATTTTCACAGCTACAACATTTTCTTTAGACTCATTTCGATACGACTTGCGGTTTCCAAAATCGTGAAAACCTAAAAAAACCTAAAATTGTGAATTTTGATCACGATTTATTTAAAAATCCCTCCAGCAATTTTTTCTGTTTTTTTATTTTTCTTATCTATGAACGTTGCTGTTTCAGAATCCGCGAAATCTTTCTATGTGGATGGGGTTTTCATCAAAAGTTAATTAAGACGCACTGAGCATGATATTGTTTTATAAGGAGGCGATACAGTCAGTGCATTGTCTCAATTTTAACTTCTATATCTCAAAAAACGGTAAAACCTACGAAAATATCATAAAGGTCAATCTTAGGTCCATTTACATAGGACACGCGGTTTCCAAACAAAATTGTGAAAACCTAAAGGACCCCTAAAAATGTGAAATTAAATCGCGATTTATTTGAAAATCCCCCCGGCGATTTTTTTTGTTTCTTGATATTTCTCATCTATGAGCATTGTATTTTCAGAATCTGCAAAAACTTCCCAGGTGTAAGCACCTTCCATTTAAATTTGGTTAAGGCACACCGTGTGTGTTTTATTTAACTTGCTTTGGTCCGTTTATTTCAAATCTGGTAAATCATTTTTAACACAGTTGCAGTTGACCAATCGAACTGAAACTTTGTACACTTTTCAGATTTAGATGACAATACATGAATATGGATTCAAAACCAATATTGGCCCTTTTTATAGCGTTTTAACGGTGTGTAATTTAAATTGCATTTCAAATCTGGTAACTCAATTTTGACACAGTTGCAGTTGACCAATCGGACTAAAACTTTGCACACTCTTCAGATTTGGATGACAATACATGAATATGGGCCCAATTTTTCCTACAGCCCCCATACAGTGGTACCACCCGATTTCAGGTATTTTGAGGATTTTATCTTCATTTTTGTCCGAATTAGCTGTCATTTGGCATTTCCAATGATACAGACATTCCCCCACCAAAAGTTGTGAACATAGGTCCAGGTTTTGGTATAGCCCCCTTATAGCAGTACCACCCGATTTCAAGTATTATGAGGATTTTATCTTCATTTTCAGGCCGAATTGGCTGTAACTTGGCATTTGGAATCACCAATGGTACAGAAACTTCTCCACAAAAAAAAATTTTGTCATAGGTCCAGGTTTTGGTACAGCCCCCATATAGTGGTACCACCCGATTTCAAGTATTTTGGGGATTTTATCTTAATTTTTAGCCAGAATTGGCTGTAACTTGGCTGATGGAGTCCCCAATGGTACAGAAACTACCCCACCAAAATTTATGGACATAAGTCCAGGTTTTGGTATAGCCTTTATATAATGGTACTACACGATTTCAGGCATTTTAAAGTTTTTATCTAAATTTTCGGCCTAAATTGACTATAATTTTGTTCTCAGTGGTCAAAAAAATTTATTTACTAAAAAGTTAAAAATAAAATATAATTTAAAACAAGTAAGAGCAGGCTATAGTCGGACAGGGCCGACCATGTGATACCCTATACCACTATAGATTTGCAATATCTTTCCTCCATGGATAAATATAACCTGTACATTACAAATTTTACCAATTTTCACACAAAAGTTTTGGTCCATTTAACCCGCTAAATATTATCAGATATTCATGTTGCTTTTCACACGCCTTCTCCATCATAAACTTAACTTTTGTGTAAAATTTCGCGGCGATCGAACTATTATTGCGACCTACAGAGCGGCTACAAAATCGACCAAAAATTTTGTTTTTGGTCCATTTCATCCCTTTAATATTTCACGATCATCGCCAAAACCTAATCAGTTCTATTCTGGTACAACCCCGACCTTCATACTAAATTTCGTGACAATCGGTCCATAATTGCGGCCTGTAGCTTGATTACAATTTTTAATGGACGGACAGACGGACGGACGGACGGACGGACACACATAGCTAAATCGCTTTATCTCGTCGAGATATGAAGTTTGGTATACCACATGAGGGGTCTACGACGAATATTTCGCGGCGTTACATGAATTTTTGGGAAAACAAACTTATTATACCCTTTTCCACATTGTGGTATAGGGTATAAAAATTATGTTTCAGTGTTTTATTTAGAAATGCACTTAAAACTAGGAAATAATTTGTCGCTTAGCCTTAATAAATATATTCTTTCTCATGATGGAATCTCTCTACAAGTTTTGTTGCAACAACTTGTATTCACTGCCCCCATACGACGGTACAAGTTTCATCAGGGGCAAGTCCATACTTCCTGAGAAAATAGCCTAAAAGTTGCAAAGAGCCCCTATGACTCCGTGTGTAGTGGTTGGAGCGTAAGATAACTCTCGAACGGATCTGCAGATTCGGTCCAAAATTTGGCATTCGTAATATTTTATCCAAACATAGTTTAAATTCGAAGATAAATCATATCGGTCCACTCCTTCAGGTACCTCCCCCACAAAAGTTGAAAAATCTTCGGAAAAATTTTGCGCACGATAACTTTTGAAGGGAGTGACCGATGTAATCAATACTTTGCACATCCTAATATATCTACCAGATTTAGGGGCGAGTCCATATTTCTTGGGAAAATAACCCGAAAGGTGTAAAAAAACCCCTATGTTACCATATGTGGCTGTCGGAGAGCACGATAACTCTCGAACAGTTCAACCGATTTGGCCAACATTTGGTCTTCGTCATATTATATCCAAACTTAATTTCATAGGGCAATACCGGTCCACAACTTCCGGTACTTCTCCCCAATATTTAAAAAATGTCACTAAAATGCTAGGACGATATCACTTGAATGGGGCAACCAATTTGGTCCAAACTTTAGATCTCCTAATATTTTGTCAAAATTTAGTTTAACTTCTAAAAATGGGCCATATCGGTCCTCCCTAAGGGTACCTCCCCCAAAAAAGTTAAACATTTGTGTCTTAGTGCAGTTAATTCCTAATCCAAATTTTTATCGGCAAGTTCAAATGTCCAAAAAGGGCTACAAAATTCTGAAGAGACCTTAAATACATTCGATCTGTCCGTAGGTGAAAGTTTCACTTCACATTGGCTGAGGGTATATATCTGTCGGCAAAGCCGACTGACACTTATTTACTTGTTTCAAGTATTTTTTATACCCTACACCACTATGTGGTAAGGGGTATTATGTGTTAGTGCATTTGTATGTAACATACAAAAGGAAGGGAGATAGACCCATAGTTCCTTCTAGGGATATACATAGAATCACTTTCTGAGTCGATTTATGCATGTCCGTCCGTCCGTTCGCAACATACAGGTCGCATTTGTTGACCGATTTCGCTGAAAATTGGGGAATACCATTTTTTTAGCCGTCGGAAGATCAAGTTCGAAGATGGGCTATATCGGTCCAAGTTTTGGTATAGCCCCCATATAACGGTACCTCCCGATTTAAGGTATTTTAAGGATCTTAGCCGCATTTGTTGCGCAAACCAGCTGAAATTTTACATTTGAGGTTCCCAATGACCGCGAAATTGCTCCACTAAAAATTGTCAAGATAGGTCCACGGTTCGGTATAGTCCCCATATAACGATACCTCCCGATTTAAGGTATTTTAGGGATCTTAGCCACATTTTTTGCTTGAACTAGCTGAAATTTTACATATGTGGTTCCCAGTGGCCACGAAATTTCGCCACTTAAATTGAGCCAAATTATATCGAAATCGGTTCAGATTTGGATATAGCTCCCATATATATGTTCGCCCGATTTCACGTATTTGCTGCACCAAACACGCTATATACGTCCGATTTTGATGAAATTCGGAATGTTTGACTGAATTCGGTCTAGAAATAAGTGTGCCAAATTATATCGAAATCGGTTCCGATTTGGATATAGCTCCAATATATATTTTCGGCCGATTTCACGTATTTTCTGTACCAAACACGCTATATATTTCCGATTTCGATGAAATTTGGAATGTGTGACCGAATTTAGTCTAGAAATATATGTGCCAAATTATATCGAAATCGGTTCAGATTTGGATATAGCACCCATATATATTTTCGGCAGATTTCGTGTATTTTCAGCTCCAAACACGATATATAAGTCCGATTTCAATGATATTTGGAATGTGTGACTGAATTCGGTCTGGAAATAAATGTGCCAAATTATATCAAAATCGGTTAAGATCTGGATATAGCTCCGATTTATATTTTACATATTCACAGTGGTGTAGGGTATTATATAGTCGGCTCCGCCCGACTTTGATCCTTTCCTTACTGTTTTTTTTTTGTAATTGAACCAAGAGATTCGGGATTTTACTTCCAAACAGCCTCAAAATTCATTCCACGTCTTAGTTTAACATCTGTTGATGAAATGGTCGTCCTAAAAATCTTTAAAAATTCACGCCTTTGGTGGATAAAATCCAATCTTTAAAAATCGAAGCCATTGATTGATGAAGTGGCCTTACAAGAAAGTGGCCATCAAAAAGTTTCCAAATGCTTTTTGACTACTCACCATTGCGTATTGATTGCTTCCACTAACTCTTTTAGCTTACTTAACTCATTTCTTCCTGAGAATAATTAATTACTTCATTAAATATTTTCTCCAACGTAATCATATATATTCAATTAATTTTCCAGTTTGTTTTTTGTTAATCCTACAATTTTATATTAGTTCCCCCATCCTAGCCGAATCCCCCTCTCCCCAAAATCAAACTGTTAATGTGTACCGTGACGTATGATTGTTATTAATTATTTGATTAACTTTATAAAGTAAATTCGCCCAGCCCAACCAACAAAAGCCAGCATTTTATTTCACCTTCTTTTCATTCCATTCCACATTTTGTCATAGACGTGTCTTAACCATTTCGAGATTTGATGAAAGTTTTCCAATTAATATTCATCAAATGAATATTAATTTAATGGAATTTCATATTTTCATCCTTGAAACTATAATTAATTATGTATATGACTTTATTTAGTTAACAAGATTTTGTGAAATTTCAATAACAAAATGTAATTTTTCTTTGTCTTTCTTCCTTCAGCCACCCCAAACACCTCTTGTCTACGACTGTAAAGCAATAATATGAAAGGATTAACTAGAGTCCTTCAATAGTTGGTATACAAATATGTATAAGGCAGTTAATATTTGTCTAGGAAAGAAGGAGGAAACTAGGATGCATGGCGTTAGGTAAACAATAAATGTCTTTACTAATGATAAATTGTACAAAAATATTTACTAATTATTATTTGTAGTTAACATCTCTCTCTCTCTTTCATTTTATGAAATGTCTTTGAAAATTCATAGAACAACTTTGTAGTATTTGGATATAAACTTTCACTTCTCAAAATCATTATTATGCAAGTGGCATGTGGTAAAGAAGGAAGGAAGAACGAAAGACTAAAAGACATTCTAACAAAATATTTGTCATTGACATTCATCTGAACATATATACATAGATATGTTTGTGCTCTATTGATAATATGTCTGTAAGTATTTGCTGACATTTGTGCACCTGAAATTTAATTATGATTTTGGTTTGATGAACATTCTTCCACTGACAAAGGAATTCAATTTCACTTCTTCTAGTCAAAATGGTATTTGTGACTCATCATTTCATTGAGAATGTAATGACAAAAGCTTATCAATAGTTGAAGGACGTACTGAAAGATTATTTAACCAAAAATTATGTTAAGATTTGAATTATATTTCTTAATTATGAATTGGGTTTTAAATTGAAATTTGAAAATAAATTTAGTGATTTGCAACAAAATACACAACGTAATCAATATAAGCTCGGCTGGGCACATTATATCCGTACACTCGGGACCCAAACATGCTGTTAATTATTAGACATACACCAATACACATCCGGGAAAAATTAAATGCTTAGACCTTCAAGTTCTAATTGGTGAACGAACGTTATTAAGCTGTCAGCATTCTTTTCGCTTTAGGTGCTTCTCACACATGGAAATTGCGGTTTGTAGAAAGCTATGTTGATGTAGCAGTTACCCACACATCAGCAGTACAGAAAGGAAGGTGTCAGATGGGTTTCTGTGCTTAATGAGTTTACCATTCAAAAAATCTTTAAAAATCCACGCCTTTGTTTGATGAGGTGACCATTCAAAAAATCTTTAAAAATCCACGCCTTTGTTTGATGAGGTGACCATTCAAAAAATCTTTAAAAATCCACGCCTTTGTTTGATGAGGTGACCATTCAAAAAATCTTTAAAAATCCACGCCTTTGTTTGATGAGGTGACCATTCAAAAAATCTTTAAAAATCCACGCCTTTGTTTGATGAGGTGACCATTCAAAAAATCTTTAAAAATCCACGCCTTTGTTTGATGAGGTGACCATTCAAAAAATCTTTAAAAATCCACGCCTTTGTTTGATGAGGTGACCATTCAAAAAATCTTTAAAAATCCACGCCTTTGTTTGATGAGGTGACCATTCAAAAAATCTTTAAAAATCCACGCCTTTGTTTGATGAGGTGACCATTCAAAAAATCTTTAAAAATCCACGCCTTTGTTTGATGAGGTGACCATTCAAAAAATCTTTAAAAATCCACGCCTTTGTTTGATGAGGTGACCATTCAAAAAATCTTTAAAAATCCACGCCTTTGTTTGATGAGGTGACCATTCAAAAAATCTTTAAAAATCCACGCCTTTGTTTGATGAGGTGACCATTCAAAAAATCTTTAAAAATCCACGCCTTTGTTTGATGAGGTGACCATTCAAAAAATCTTTAAAAATCCACGCCTTTGTTTGATGAGGTGACCATTCAAAAAATCTTTAAAAATCCACGCCTTTGTTTGATGAGGTGACCATTCAAAAAATCTTTAAAAATCCACGCCTTTGTTTGATGAGGTGACCATTCAAAAAATCTTTAAAAATCCACGCCTTTGTTTGATGAGGTGACCATTCAAAAAATCTTTAAAAATCCACGCCTTTGTTTGATGAGGTGACCATTCAAAAAATCTTTAAAAATCCACGCCTTTGTTTGATGAGGTGACCATTCAAAAAATCTTTAAAAATCCACGCCTTTGTTTGATGAGGTGACCATTCAAAAAATCTTTAAAAATCCACGCCTTTGTTTGATGAGGTGACCATTCAAAAAATCTTTAAAAATCCACGCCTTTGTTTGATGAGGTGACCATTCAAAAAATCTTTAAAAATCCACGCCTTTGTTTGATGAGGTGACCATTCAAAAAATCTTTAAAAATCCACGCCTTTGTTTGATGAGGTGACCATTCAAAAAATCTTTAAAAATCCACGCCTTTGTTTGATGAGGTGACCATTCAAAAAATCTTTAAAAATCCACGCCTTTGTTTGATGAGGTGACCATTCAAAAAATCTTTAAAAATCCACGCCTTTGTTTGATGAGGTGACCATTCAAAAAATCTTTAAAAATCCACGCCTTTGTTTGATGAGGTGACCATTCAAAAAATCTTTAAAAATCCACGCCTTTGTTTGATGAGGTGACCATTCAAAAAATCTTTAAAAATCCACGCCTTTGTTTGATGAGGTGACCATTCAAAAAATCTTTAAAAATCCACGCCTTTGTTTGATGAGGTGACCATTCAAAAAATCTTTAAAAATCCACGCCTTTGTTTGATGAGGTGACCATTCAAAAAATCTTTAAAAATCCACGCCTTTGTTTGATGAGGTGACCATTCAAAAAATCTTTAAAAATCCACGCCTTTGTTTGATGAGGTGACCATTCAAAAAATCTTTAAAAATCCACGCCTTTGTTTGATGAGGTGACCATTCAAAAAATCTTTAAAAATCCACGCCTTTGTTTGATGAGGTGACCATTCAAAAAATCTTTAAAAATCCACGCCTTTGTTTGATGAGGTGACCATTCAAAAAATCTTTAAAAATCCACGCCTTTGTTTGATGAGGTGACCATTCAAAAAATCTTTAAAAATCCACGCCTTTGTTTGATGAGGTGACCATTCAAAAAATCTTTAAAAATCCACGCCTTTGTTTGATGAGGTGACCATTCAAAAAATCTTTAAAAATCCACGCCTTTGTTTGATGAGGTGACCATTCAAAAAATCTTTAAAAATCCACGCCTTTGTTTGATGAGGTGACCATTCAAAAAATCTTTAAAAATCCACGCCTTTGTTTGATGAGGTGACCATTCAAAAAATCTTTAAAAATCCACGCCTTTGTTTGATGAGGTGACCATTCAAAAAATCTTTAAAAATCCACGCCTTTGTTTGATGAGGTGACCATTCAAAAAATCTTTAAAAATCCACGCCTTTGTTTGATGAGGTGACCATTCAAAAAATCTTTAAAAATCCACCCCTTTGTTTGATGAGGTGACCATTCAAAAAATCTTTAAAAATCCACGCCTTTGTTTGATGAGGTGACCATTCAAAAAATCTTTAAAAATCCACCCCTTTGTTTGATGAGGTGACCATTCAAAAAATCTTTAAAAATCCACGCCTTTGTTTGATGAGGTGACCATTCAAAAAATCTTTAAAAATCCACGCCTTTGTTTGATGAGGTGACCATTCAAAAAATCTTTAAAAATCCACGCCTTTGTTTGATGAGGTGACCATTCAAAAAATCTTTAAAAATCCACGCCTTTGTTTGATGAGGTGACCATTCAAAAAATCTTTAAAAATCCACGCCTTTGTTTGATGAGGTGACCATTCAAAAAATCTTTAAAAATCCACGCCTTTGTTTGATGAGGTGACCATTCAAAAAATCTTTAAAAATCCACGCCTTTGGATAATTACGTTACTATCCAAAAAATCTTTAAAAATCCACGCCTTTGGATAATTACGTTACTATCCAAAAAATCTTTATAAATCCACGCCTTTGTTTGATGAGGTGACCATCCAAAAAATCTTTATAAATCCACGCCTTTGTTTGATGAGGTGACCATCCAAAAAATCTTTATAAATCCACGCCTTTGTTTGATGAGGTGACCATCCAAAAAATCTTTAAAAATCCACGCCTTTGTTTGATGAGGTGACCATCCAAAAAATCTTTAAAAATCCACGCCTTTGTTTAATGAGGTGACCATCCAAAAAATCTTTAAAAATCCACGCCTTTGTTTGATGAGGTGACCATCCAAAAAATCTTTAAAAATCCACGCCTTTGTTTGATGAGGTGACCATCCAAACAATCTTTAAAAATCCACGTCTTTGTTTGATGAGGTGACCATCCAAATAATCTTTAAAAATCCACGCCTTTGTTTGATGAGGTGACCATCTAAATAATCTTTAAAAATCCACGCCTTTGTTTGATGAGGTGACCATCTAAATAATCTTTAAAAATCCACGCCTTTGTTTGATGAGGTGGCCATCTAAATAATCTTAAAAAATCCACGCCTTTGTTTGATGAGGTGGCCATCTAAATAATCTTTAAAAATCCACGCCTTTGTTTGATGAGGTGGCCATCTAAATAATCTTTAAAAATCCACGCCTTTGTTTGATGAGGTGGCCATCTAAATAATCTTTAAAAATCCACGCCTTTGTTTGATGAGGTGGCCATCTAAATAATCTTTAAAAATCCACGCCTTTGTTTGATGAGGTGGCCATCTAAATAATCTTTAAAAATCCACGCCTTTGTTTGATGAGGTGACCATCTAAATAATCTTTAAAAATCCACGCTTTTGTTTGATGAGGTGACCATCTAAATAATCTTTAAAAATCCACGCCTTTGTTTGATGAGGTGACCATCTAAATAATCTTTAAAAATCCACGCCTTTGTTTGATGAGGTGACCATCTAAATAATCTTATAAATCCACGCCTTTGTTTGATGAGGTGACCATCTAAATAATCTTTAAAAATCCACGCCTTTGTTTGATGAGGTGACCATCTAAATAATCTTTAAAAATCCACGCCTTTGTTTGATGAGGTGACCATCTAAATAATCTTTAAAAATCCACGCCTTTGTTTGATGAGGTGACCATCTAAATAATCTTTAAAAATCCACGCCTTTGGTAAATGAGGTTATCATCCAAAAAATCTTTAAAAATCCACGCCTTTGGTAAATGAGGTTATCATCCCAAAAATCTTTAAAAATCCACGCCTTTGGTAAATGAGGTTATCATCCAAAAAATCCACGCCTTTGGTTAATGAGGTCACCATCCAAAAAATCTTTAAAAATCCACGCCTTTGGTTAATGAGGTTACCATCCAAAAAATCTTTAAAAATCCACGTTTTCGGTTAATGAGGTTACCATCCAAAAAATCTTTAAAAATCCACGCCTTTGGTTAATGAGGTTACCATCCAAAAAATCTTTAAAAATCCACGTTTTCGGTTAATGAGGTTACCATCCAAAAAATCTTTAAAAATCCACGCTTTTCGATTATTAGGCTACCATCCAAAAAATCTTTAAAAATCCACGCCTTTGGATAATTAGGCTACCACCCAAAAAATCTATAAAAATCCACGCCTTTGGATAATTACGTTACTATCCAAAAAATCTTTAAAAATCCACGCCTTTGTTTGATGAGGTGACCATCCAAAAAATCTTTAAAAATCCACGCCTTTGTTTGATGAGGTGACCATCCAAACAATCTTTAAAAATCCACGTCTTTGTTTGATGAGGTGACCATCCAAATAATCTTTAAAAATCCACGCCTTTGTTTGATGAGGTGACCATCTAAATAATCTTTAAAAATCCACGCCTTTGTTTGATGAGGTGACCATCTAAATAATCTTTAAAAATCCACGCCTTTGTTTGATGAGGTGGCCATCTAAATAATCTTTAAAAATCCACGCCTTTGTTTGATGAGGTGACCATCCAAACAATCTTTAAAAATCCACGTCTTTGTTTGATGAGGTGACCATCCAAATAATCTTTAAAAATCCACGCCTTTGTTTGATGAGGTGACCATCTAAATAATCTTTAAAAATCCACGCCTTTGTTTGATGAGGTGACCATCCAAAAAATCTTTAAAAATCCACGCCTTTGGATAATTAGGCTACCACCCAAAAAATCTATAAAAATCCACGCCTTTGGATAATTACGTTACTATCCAAAAAATCTTTATAAATCCACGCCTTTGTTTGATGAGGTGACCATCCAAAAAATCTTTAAAAAGCCACGCCTTTGTTTGATGAGGTGACCATCCAAAAAATCTTTAAAAAGCCACGCCTTTGTTTGATGAGGTGACCATCCAAAAAATCTTTAAAAATCCACGCCTTTGTTTGATGAGGTGACCATCCAAAAAATCTTTAAAAATCCACGCCTTTGTTTAATGAGGTGACCATCCAAAAAATCTTTAAAAATCCACGCCTTTGTTTGATGAGGTGACCATCCAAACAATCTTTAAAAATCCACGTCTTTGTTTGATGAGGTGACCATCCAAATAATCTTTAAAAATCCACGCCTTTGTTTGATGAGGTGACCATCTAAATAATCTTTAAAAATCCACGCCTTTGTTTGATGAGGTGACCATCTAAATAATCTTTAAAAATCCACGCCTTTGTTTGATGAGGTGACCATCTAAATAATCTTTAAAAATCCACGCCTTTGTTTGATGAGGTGGCCATCTAAATAATCTTTAAAAATCCACGCCTTTGTTTGATGAGGTGGCCATCTAAATAATCTTTAAAAATCCATGCCTTTGTTTGATGAGGTGGCCATCTAAATAATCTTTAAAAATCCACGCCTTTGTTTGATGAGGTGGCCATCTAAATAATCTTTAAAAATCCACGCCTTTGTTTGATGAGGTGGCCATCTAAATAATCTTTAAAAATCCACGCCTTTGTTTGATGAGGTGGCCATCTAAAAATCTTTAAAAATCCACGCCTTTGTTTGATGAGGTGGCCATCTAAATAATCTTTAAAAATCCACGCCTTTGTTTGATGAGGTGACCATCTAAATAATCTTTAAAAATCCACGCTTTTGTTTGATGAGGTGACCATCTAAATAATCTTTAAAAATCCACGCCTTTGTTTGATGAGGTGACCATCTAAATAATCTTTAAAAATCCACGCCTTTGTTTGATGAGGTGACCATCTAAATAATCTTTAAAAATCCACGCCTTTGTTTGATGAGGTGACCATCTAAATAATCTTTAAAAATCCACGCCTTTGTTTGATGAGGTGACCATCTAAATAATCTTTAAAAATCCACGCCTTTGTTTGATGAGGTGACCATCTAAATAATCTTTAAAAATCCACGCCTTTGTTTGATGAGGTGACCATCTAAATAATCTTTAAAAATCCACGCCTTTGGTAAATGAGGTTATCATCCAAAAAATCTTTAAAAATCCACGCCTTTGGTAAATGAGGTTATCATCCAAAAAATCTTTAAAAATCCACGCCTTTGGTAAATGAGGTTATCATCCAAAAAATCTTTAAAAATCCACGCCTTTGGTAAATGAGGTTATCATCCAAAAAATCCACGCCTTTGGTTAATGAGGTCACCATCCAAAAAATCTTTAAAAATCCACGCCTTTGGTTAATGAGGTTACCATCCAAAAAATCTTTAAAAATCCACGTTTTCGGTTAATGAGGTTACCATCCAAAAAATCTTTAAAAATCCACGCCTTTGGTTAATGAGGTTACCATCCAAAAAATCTTTAAAAATCCACGCCTTTGTTTGATGAGGTGACCATCCAAAAAATCTTTAAAAATCCACGCCTTTGTTTGATGAGGTGACCATCCAAACAATCTTTAAAAATCCACGTCTTTGTTTGATGAGGTGACCATCCAAATAATCTTTAAAAATCCACGCCTTTGTTTGATGAGGTGACCATCTAAATAATCTTTAAAAATCCACGCCTTTGTTTGATGAGGTGACCATCTAAATAATCTTTAAAAATCCACGCCTTTGTTTGATGAGGTGGCCATCTAAATAATCTTTAAAAATCCACGCCTTTGTTTGATGAGGTGGCCATCTAAATAATCTTTAAAAATCCACGCCTTTGTTTGATGAGGTGGCCATCTAAATAATCTTTAAAAATCCACGCCTTTGTTTGATGAGGTGGCCATCTAAATAATCTTTAAAAATCCACGCCTTTGTTTGATGAGGTGGCCATCTAAATAATCTTTAAAAATCCACGCCTTTGTTTGATGAGGTGGCCATCTAAATAATCTTTAAAAATCCACGCCTTTGTTTGATGAGGTGGCCATCTAAATAATCTTTAAAAATCCACGCCTTTGTTTGATGAGGTGACCATCTAAATAATCTTTAAAAATCCACGCCTTTGTTTGATGAGGTGACCATCTAAATAATCTTTAAAAATCCACGCCTTTGTTTGATGAGGTGACCATCTAAATAATCTTTAAAAATCCACGCCTTTGTTTGATGAGGTGACCATCTAAATAATCTTTAAAAATCCACGCCTTTGTTTGATGAGGTGACCATCTAAATAATCTTTAAAAATCCACGCCTTTGTTTGATGAGGTGACCATCTAAATAATCTTTAAAAATCCACGCCTTTGTTTGATGAGGTGACCATCTAAATAATCTTTAAAAATCCACGCCTTTGTTTGATGAGTTGACCATCCAAACAATCTTTAAAAATCCACGCCTTTGTTTGATGAGTTGACCATCCAAACAATCTTTAAAAATCCACGCCTTTGTTTGATGAGTTGACCATCCAAACAATCTTTAAAAATCCACGTCTTTGTTTGATGAGGTGACCATCTAAATAATCTTTAAAAATCCACGCCTTTATTTGATGAGGTGACCATCTAAATAATCTTTAAAAATCCACGCCTTTGTTTGATGAGGTGACCATCTAAATAATCTTTAAAAATCCACGCCTTTGTTTGATGAGGTGACCATCCAAAAAATCTTTAAAAATCCACGTCTTTGTTTGATGAGGTGACCATCCAAAAAATCTTTAAAAATCCACGCCTTTGTTTGATGAGGTGACCATCTAAATAATCTTTAAAAATCCACGCCTTTGTTTGATAAGGTGACCATCTAAATAATCTTTAAAAATCCACGCCTTTGTTTGATGAGGTGACCATCTAAATAATCTTTAAAAATCCACGCCTTTGTTTGATGAGGTGACCATCTAAATAATCTTTAAAAATCCACGCCTTTGTTTGATGAGGTGACCATCTAAATAATCTTTAAAAATCCACGCCTTTGTTTGATGAGGTGACCATCTAAATAATCTTTAAAAATCCACGCCTTTGTTTGATGAGGTGACCATCTAAATAATCTTTAAAAATCCACGCCTTTGTTTGATGAGGTGACCATCTAAATAATCTTTAAAAATCCACGCCTTTGTTTGATGAGGTGACCATCTAAATAATCTTTAAAAATCCACGCCTTTGTTTGATGAGGTGACCATCTAAATAATCTTTAAAAATCCACGCCTTTGTTTGATGAGGTGACCATCTAAATAATCTTTAAAAATCCACGCCTTTGTTTGATGAGGTGACCATCTAAATAATCTTTAAAAATCCACGCCTTTGTTTGATGAGGTGACCATCTAAATAATCTTTAAAAATCCACGCCTTTGTTTGATGAGGTGACCATCTAAATAATCTTTAAAAATCCACGCCTTTGTTTGATGAGGTGACCATCTAAATAATCTTTAAAAATCCACGCCTTTGTTTGATGAGGTGACCATCTAAATAATCTTTAAAAATCCACGCCTTTGTTTGATGAGGTGACCATCTAAATAATCTTTAAAAATCCACGCCTTTGTTTGATGAGGTGACCATCTAAATAATCTTTAAAAATCCACGCCTTTGTTTGATGAGGTGACCATCTAAATAATCTTTAAAAATCCACGCCTTTGTTTGATGAGGTGACCATCTAAATAATCTTTAAAAATCCACGCCTTTGTTTGATGAGGTGACCATCTAAATAATCTTTAAAAATCCACGCCTTTGTTTGATGAGGTGACCATCTAAATAATCTTTAAAAATCCACGCCTTTGTTTGATGAGGTGACCATCTAAATAATCTTTAAAAATCCACGCCTTTGTTTGATGAGGTGACCATCTAAATAATCTTTAAAAATCCACGCCTTTGTTTGATGAGGTGACCATCTAAATAATCTTTAAAAATCCACGCCTTTGTTTGATGAGGTGACCATCTAAATAATCTTTAAAAATCCACGCCTTTGTTTGATGAGGTGACCATCTAAATAATCTTTAAAAATCCACGCCTTTGTTTGATGAGGTGACCATCTAAATAATCTTTAAAAGTCGACGCCTTTGTTTGATGAGGTGACCATCTAAATAATCTTTAAAAATCCACGCCTTTGTTTGATGAGGTGACCATCTAAATAATCTTTAAAAATCGACGCCTTTGTTTGATGAGGTGACCATCTAAATAATCTTTAAAAATCCACGCCTTTGTTTGATGAGGTGACCATCTAAATAATCTTTAAAAATCCACGCCTTTGTTTGATGAGGTGACCATCTAAATAATCTTTAAAAATCCACGCCTTTGTTTGATGAGGTGACCATCTAAATAATCTTTAAAAATCCACGCCTTTGTTTGATGAGGTGACCATCTAAATAATCTTTAAAAATCCACGCCTTTGTTTGATGAGGTGACCATCTAAATAATCTTTAAAAATCCACGCCTTTGTTTGATGAGGTGACCATCTAAATAATCTTTAAAAATCCACGCCTTTGTTTGATGAGGTGACCATCTAAATAATCTTTAAAAATCCACGCCTTTGTTTGATGAGGTGACCATCTAAATAATCTTTAAAAATCCACGCCTTTGTTTGATGAGGTGACCATCTAAATAATCTTTAAAAATCCACGCCTTTGTTTGATGAGGTGACCATCTAAATAATCTTTAAAAATCCACGCCTTTGTTTGATGAGGTGACCATCTAAATAATCTTTAAAAATCCACGCCTTTGTTTGATGAGGTGACCATCTAAATAATCTTTAAAAATCCACGCCTTTGTTTGATGAGGTGACCATCTAAATAATCTTTAAAAATCCACGCCTTTGTTTGATGAGGTGACCATCTAAATAATCTTTAAAAATCCACGCCTTTGTTTGATGAGGTGACCATCTAAATAATCTTTAAAAATCCACGCCTTTGTTTGATGAGGTGACCATCTAAATAATCTTTAAAAATCCACGCCTTTGTTTGATGAGGTGACCATCTAAATAATCTTTAAAAATCCACGCCTTTGTTTGATGAGGTGACCATCTAAATAATCTTTAAAAATCCACGCCTTTGTTTGATGAGGTGACCATCTAAATAATCTTTAAAAATCCACGCCTTTGTTTGATGAGGTGACCATCTAAATAATCTTTAAAAATCCACGCCTTTGTTTGATGAGGTGACCATCTAAATAATCTTTAAAAATCCACGCCTTTGTTTGATGAGGTGACCATCTAAATAATCTTTAAAAATCCACGCCTTTGTTTGATGAGGTGACCATCTAAATAATCTTTAAAAATCCACGCCTTTGTTTGATGAGGTGACCATCTAAATAATCTTTAAAAATCCACGCCTTTGTTTGATGAGGTGACCATCTAAATAATCTTTAAAAATCCACGCCTTTGTTTGATGAGGTGACCATCTAAATAATCTTTAAAAATCCACGCCTTTGTTTGATGAGGTGACCATCTAAATAATCTTTAAAAATCCACGCCTTTGTTTGATGAGGTGACCATCTAAATAATCTTTAAAAATCCACGCCTTTGTTTGATGAGGTGACCATCTAAATAATCTTTAAAAATCCACGCCTTTGTTTGATGAGGTGACCATCTAAATAATCTTTAAAAATCCACGCCTTTGTTTGATGAGGTGACCATCTAAATAATCTTTAAAAATCCACGCCTTTGGTTAATGGGGTTATCGTCCAAAATATCTTTGAAAATCCGCGCCTTTGTTTAATGAGGTTACCATCCAAAAATTCTTTAAAAATCCACGCCTTTGGTTATTGAGGTTATCATCCAAAAAATCTTAAAGAACCCATGTCTTTAGTTAATTAGGTTACAAGCCAAAAAATCGTTAAAAATCCACGCCTTTGATTAATGAGGTTCCCATCTAAAAATCTTTAAAAATCCACGCCTTTGTTTGATGAGGTGACCATCCAAAAAATCTTTAAAAATCCAAGCCTTTGTTTGATGAGGTGACCATCCAAAAAATCTTTAAAAAGCCACGCCTTTGTTTGATAAGGTAACCATCCAAAAAATCTTTAAAAATCCACGCCTTTGTTTGATGCGGTAACCATCCAAAAAATCTTTAAAAATCCACGCCTTTGTTTGATGAGGTGACCATCCAAAAAATCTTTAAAAATCCACGCCTTTGTTTAATGAGGTGACCATCCAAAAAATCTTTAAAAATCTACGCCTTTGATTAATGAGGTTACCATCTAAAAATCTTTAAAAATCCACGCCTTTGTTTGATGAGGTGACCATCCAAAAAATCTTTAAAAATCCACGCCTTTGTTTGATGAGGTGACCATCTAAATAATCTTTAAAAATCCACGCCTTTGTTTGATGAGGTGACCATCTAAATAATCTTTAAAAATCCACGCCTTTGTTTGATGAGGTGACCATCTAAATAATCTTTAAAAATCCACGCCTTTGTTTGATGAGGTGACCATCTAAATAATCTTTAAAAATCCACGCCTTTGTTTGATGAGGTGACCATCTAAATAATCTTTAAAAATCCACGCCTTTGTTTGATGAGGTGACCATCTAAATAATCTTTAAAAATCCACGCCTTTGTTTGATGAGGTGACCATCCAAAAAATCTTTAAAAATCCACGCCTTTGTTTAATGAGGTGACCATCCAAAAAATCTTTAAAAATCTACGCCTTTGATTAATGAGGTTACCATCTAAAAATCTTTAAAAATCCACGCCTTTGTTTGATGAGGTGACCATCCAAAAAATCTTTAAAAATCCACGCCTTTGTTTGATGAGGTGACCATCTAAATAATCTTTAAAAATCCACGCCTTTGTTTGATGAGGTGACCATCTAAATAATCTTTAAAAATCCACGCCTTTGTTTGATGAGGTGACCATCTAAATAATCTTTAAAAATCCACGCCTTTGTTTGATGAGGTGACCATCTAAATAATCTTTAAAAATCCACGCCTTTGTTTGATGAGGTGACCATCTAAATAATCTTTAAAAATCCACGCCTTTGTTTGATGAGGTGACCATCTAAATAATCTTTAAAAATCCACGCCTTTGTTTGATGAGGTGACCATCCAAAAAATCTTTAAAAATCCACGCCTTTGTTTAATGAGGTGACCATCCAAAAAATCTTTAAAAATCTACGCCTTTGATTAATGAGGTTACCATCTAAAAATCTTTAAAAATCCACGCCTTTGTTTGATGAGGTGACCATCAAAAAATCTTTAAAAATCCACGCCTTTGTTTGATGAGGTGACCATCTAAATAATCTTTAAAAATCCACGCCTTTGTTTGATGAGGTGACCATCTAAATAATCTTTAAAAATCCACGCCTTTGTTTGATGAGGTGACCATCTAAATAATCTTTAAAAATCCACGCCTTTGTTTGATGAGGTGACCATCTAAATAATCTTTAAAAATCCACGCCTTTGTTTGATGAGGTGACCATCTAAATAATCTTTAAAAATCCACGCCTTTGTTTGACGAGGTGACCATCTAAATAATCTTTAAAAATCCACGCCTTTGTTTGATGAGGTGACCATCTAAATAATCTTTAAAAATCCACGCCTTTGTTTGATGAGGTAACCATCCAAAAAATCTTTAAAAATCCACGCCTTTGGTTAATGGGGTTATCGTCCAAAATATCTTTGAAAATCCGCGCCTTTGTTTAATGAGGTTACCATCCAAAAATTCTTTAAAAATCCACGCCTTTGGTTATTGAGGTTATCATCCAAAAAATTTTAAAGAAGCCATGTCTTTAGTTAATGAGGTTACAAGCCAAAAAATCTTTAAAAATCCACGCCTTTGATTAATGAGGTTACCATCTAAAAATCTTTAAAAACCCACGCCTTTGTTTGATGAGGTGACCATCCAAAAAATCTTTAAAAATCCAAGCCTTTGTTTGATGAGGTGACCATCCAAAAAATCTTTAAAAAGCCACGCCTTTGTTTGATGAGGTAACCATCCAAAAAATCTTTAAAAATCCACGCCTTTGTTTGATGCGGTAACCATCCAAAAAATCTTTAAAAATCCACGCCTTTGTTTGATGAGGTGACCATCCAAAAAATCTTTAAAAATCCACGCCTTTGTTTGATGAGGTGACCATCCAAAAAATCTTTAAAAATCTACGCCTTTGATTAATGAGGTTACCATCTAAAAATCTTTAAAAATTCACGCCTTTGTTTGATGAGGTGACCATCCAAAAAATCTTTAAAAATCCACGCCTTTCTTTAATGAGGTCACCATCCAAAAAATCTTTAAAAATCCAAGCCTTTGGTTGATGAGGTCATCCTACCAAAAAATCTTTAAAAATCCACGCCTTTGGTTAATGAGGTCACCATCCAAAATTTTTTAAAAATCCAAGCCTTTGGTTGATGAGGTCATCCTACCAAAAAATCTTTAAAAATCCACGCCTTTGGTTGATGAGGTTACCATCCAATAAATCTTTAAAAATCCACGCCTTTGGTTGATGAGGTTACCATCCAATAAATCTTTAAAAATCCACGCCTTTGGTTAATGAGGTCAACATCCAAAAAAATCTTTAAAAATCCAAGCCTTTGGTTAATGAGGTCACCATCCAAAAAATTTTTAAAAACCCAAGCCTTTGGTTGATGAGGTTACCATCCAAAAAACCTTTAAAAATCTACTCCTTTGGTCAATGAGGTTACCATCAAAAATAAAAACTTTAAAAATTCACGGCTTTAGTTAATGAGGTTACCATCAAAAATAAAAACTTTAAAAATCCACGCCTTTGGTTAATGAGGTTAGCATTCAAAAAGTCTTTAAAAATCCACGCCTTTGGTTAATAAGTTTACCATCCAAAAAATCTTAAAAAATCCACGCCTTTGGTTAATAAGTTTACCATCCAAAAAATCTTAAAAAATCCACGCCTTTGGTTAATAAGTTTACCATCCAAAAAATCTTAAAAAATCCACGCCTTTGGTTAATAAGTTTACCATCCAAAAAATCTTAAAAAATCCACGCCTTTGGTTAATAAGTTTACCATCCAAAAAATCTTAAAAAATCCACGCCTTTGGTTAATAAGTTTACCATCCAAAAAATCTTAAAAAATCCACGCCTTTGGTTAATAAGTTTACCATCCAAATAATCTTTAAAAATCCACGCCTTTGGTTAATAAGTTTACCATCCAAAAAATCTTTAAAAATCCACGCCTTTGGTTAATAAGTTTACCATCCAAATAATCTTTAAAAATCCACGCCTTTGGTTAATAAGTTTACCATCCAAAAAATCTTTAAAAATCCACGCCTTTGGTTAATAAGTTTACCATCCAAATAATCTTTAAAAATCCACGCCATTGTTTGATGAGGTGACCATCCAAAAAATCTTTAAAAATCCACGCCTTTGTTTGATGAGGTGACCATCCAAAAAATCTTTAAAAATCCACGCCTTTGTTTGATGAGGTTACCATCCAAAAAATCTTTAAAAATCCACGCCTTTAGCTAATGAGGTTACCATCCAAAAAATCTTTAAAAATCCACGCCTTTGGTTAATAAGGTTACCATCCAAAAAATATTCAAAAATCCACTCCTTTGGTTAATGAGGTTACCATCCAAAAAATCTTTAAAAATCCACGCCTTTGGTTAATAAGGTTACCATCCAAAAAATCTTTAAAAATCCACGCCTTTGGTTAATGAGGTTACCATCCA
The DNA here is from genome assembly GCF_047663935.1 of Musca autumnalis. Classification (NCBI taxonomy): domain Eukaryota; kingdom Metazoa; phylum Arthropoda; class Insecta; order Diptera; family Muscidae; genus Musca; species Musca autumnalis. Next base: position 16,524,046 of record NW_027411755.1, on the reverse strand, counting down.
AAAAATCTTAAAATTCACGCTTTTGGTAAATCATCTTAGCATCCAAAAATTCTTTTAAAATCCACACCTTTGCTTAATGAGGTTAGCATCCAAAAAATCCTTAAAGCTCCACGCATTCGTTTAAAGAGGTTACCATCTAAAAATTCTTTAGAAATCCTCGCCTTTGTTTAAAAATCCACGCCTTTGGTTAATGAGGTTACCATACAAAAAATCTTTAAAAATCCACGTCTTTTTGTTTAAAAATCCACTCCTTTGTTTGATGAGGTGGCCATCCACAAAATCTTTAAAAATCCACGACTTTGTTTGATGAAGTGGCCATCCAGAAAATTGTTAAAGAAGAAAAAAAATGTCGAAAGATGAGGTGTACTAGGTGTTTATATTAATGCTAATTCTGCGGGAGTCTTCATCAATTTCATAAGATAAACTGTTTCCCCGAAAAAATAAAGTCTGTCGTTTGCATCTAGTAAAACTTCCTCTTTTAATGAAAATATATTGTTTTCTCACAAATTACATTGTGTCCTTGAGAAGGAAGTTTTCATGTGTTTCAACGCCTTTAATATTCTGTGCCGAAACCAATAACGAAATGAGGTTTGCTATAAAATAGCATAAACGTATTTCCCTGTATTTTCACTATCATAATGAAGCATCGAACTTTTCAGGGTAAAGCTTTATCTCATGTAGAGCTTTTAGTAACTGCTTGCTTTTCTGAATGTTTGCAATATGAGTTTACATTGCACAGTATAAAGCTTACACAGTTGTACTGTATAGAAAGTATTTTGTGTCTCCAAGAAAAATTTCTTTTTATATGGTGGTGGGTTGTACTGCTTGAAATATTTTACATTTTTTTCTTTTTAAGTACATAATATAGATGGCGCCGGAAGACAACTTCTAAATAATATTAAATACTTAATAACGAACAAATCAAATAAAAAAACAAACAAACGAAATAAGATGCTAATAACAGGAGTGGTTGTTCAAAATGTCCTATAAACATATCCCTAATTTTATAGAATAGAATTTTCATAAGAAAATCTGTAAATAAGCCACTTGCGTGGGGTTTTGGAAATTAAGACGGATTTTAATAGGATATCCAACAACGGGTGATTATTTTTTACTTATATTAAGAATTCGCTAAAATTGATATACACCGTTGCTAGCTTTTTTTTTGTAACTTTTTTATACCCTCTACCATAATATGGAAGGTATAATTATATTTGTCATTACGTTTGTAATACATCGAAATATTCGTCGGAGACCCTATAAAATATATATATATATATATATATATATATATATATATATATATATATATATATATATATATATATATTCTCTTAGTATAAATCCACGTTGTGATGTAGCCTCCATATAACGGCCCTTCCCAGGTTTCGGTTTTTAGAAGGTTGCATTTAGTCTTCTGTGGGACTAAAAAACCACCATTGAACAGTTCCTCCCGATTTTCGGTATTTTGAAAGCTTTTTTCCACATAATCTTACCAAAATGACAGACATTTTTCAGAAGAATCTTCATTTGGGGTAAAAAACTTAGAATTTTTTCAGTAGAGGTTCCGTTTTTTGCAGGCCCAATATAACAGTACCTTCCGATTTTCGGCATTTTGAAGGTTTCTAGTATATAGTCTTCTTTGGGGCTACAAAATTTTCCCCCGGGAATTTGTCAGTAAAGGTCCCCATGCTGACCCGATTTTCGGTATTTTGATGGTTTTTTTGGGGCTACAAAATTTTTTCCAGTAAATTTGTCAGCGCAGGTCGCAGTGTTGTTTTAGCCCCCATTCTCGGTGTTTTGAAGGTTTTAGCCACATGATCTGACCGAAATGACTAAAATTTGCTATTTAGCCCCTCTTGGGGCTAAAAATGTTTCCCTCAGAAATTTATTAGTACAGGGGGACCTGTTGATATAGCCCCCATAGAACTATACCTCCGATTTTCAGTATTTTGAACGTGTTTAACACATACTTACTTACTTAGCTGGCCCATTTCAGAACATTTGTTCCATAGGCCGAACTAAAAAAAGATCTCCAATTCTCTCTATTTGTTGCTCATCATCCACTTGTTTGCGCCATCTATTCCTTGGCCTGCCAATTCTGCGTGCACCGCCAAGCGGTCCGTGTTTATACGCCTTTTTAGCGGGTTCATCATCGCTCATTCTTATGATATGGCCTAGCCAACGCAATCGCTGCATCTCGATACGTTTAACTATATTGATGTCGATGTATAGCAGATATACAGCTCGTGGTTCATACGACGTCGATATTCACCGTCAACGCAGATCGGTCCGTAGATCTTTCTAAGAAATTTTCTCTCAAACACGCCAAGCTCTGCCTTATCTGATTGCGCAATTACCCAGACTTCGGAACCATACATCAGCACTGGTAGTATCAGTGTTTTGTAGAGCGTTATTTTTGTTTGACGAGTTGTGGCTTTGTTTTTAAAGTGCTTACTTAAGCCAAAGTAACATTTGTTGGCCAATACAATTCTTCTTTTTATTTCACAACTGATGTCGTTTGTTGTGTTTACGGCGGTGTCGAGGTATACGAAGTCTTTTACTACCTCAAAATTATAGGAACCAACTTCAACAGTTGGTCCGATCTCAATGGACGCATTGCGCGTCGACACCATCAACTTGGCCTTCTCGCCGTTTACCGGCAGACCCACTTTAGCAGATTCTCCATCGACCTTCATAAAGGTATCGGTTACTTCTTTTACTGATCGTCCCATAATGTCTATATCATCAGCATAAGCAAGTAACATGTGGCTATTGGTGTAGATTGTGTCACTTTTTTTGACGTTTGCCTCTTGTATAACCTTTTCTAGCAGGATGTTGAAAAGATCACACGAAAGGCTGTCTCCTTGCCTGAAACCTCTTTTGGTACAAAACTCTTGTGTCAGTTAGAGTAATTTTACAAAGCCGAATGAGCTTTGCGGGGATACCAAATTCAGACATGGCTTGGAATAACTTTGAACGTAGCGGGCTGTCGAAGGCTGCTTTATAATCGACAAAAAGGTGGTAGGTGTCGATCTGCATCTCTTGGGTTTTCTACAGGATTTGCAGCAGGGTAAATATCTGGTCAATAGTGGACTTGCCAGGTCTAAAGCCGCATTGGTATGGTCCAATTATTTCGTTGACCATGGGCTTTAGTCGTTCGCACAATATCCCTGACACTATCTTGTAGGCGATAGGGAGAAGACTTATGCCTCTATAGATGGAGCATAAAGTCTTATCCCCTTTCTTATGAACGGGACACAGGATGCTCGGGTACGCGTTCTTCCTGCCAGATGGTGCTAACTAGCTGATGCATACACCTTATCAGCGTGTCGCCTCCGATTTTAAACAGATCAGCTGTTAGGCCATCAGTTTATTATTCTTCAGCCGGTATATTGCTGTCTTTACCTCATCTTGGCCGGGTGGTATACATTCAATACCATGTTCTGGGATTGGATCTGTGGTATCTTCGTCGATTTCGCTACTATTGGATACCAACAGTTTGGAAAAATGTTCTTTCCATATCCTGAGCACGCTATCTGTATCTGTTACCAAATTACCTTGCTGGTCTCTACAGGAGGATGTTCCTGTACCAAAGTCATCTGTTTGATGTTTAACTCTTTTGTAGAATTTTCGGACTTCATTCCGTCTCCTGTACATCTCGATTTGTTCGCACTCCCGCTTTTCCATCTCCCTCTTTTTCCTGCGGAGAAGACGTTTCTCCTCCTTCCGTTTCTCCCGCGCTACGCTTTGCTACTGATTGTAAAGTAGCCCTATATGCCGCATTTTTCTCTTCGGTAGCAGCACGACACTCCTGGTCATACCATGGATTCCTTTGTGGAGGTCTCTGGTATCCAGTACTGATTTTGCGGCTGTTTGCATGGACTGGGCAATGTTTTGCCATTGTCCTGATATGCTATCGGGACGAGGAGTGCATTGATTAAGCAGCTGGGCCAGTTGAGTGGAATAGGCTGTGGCTATCTGTTGTGATTGCAGCTTACCGATGTCCAACTTCCGTTGTGTCTGTTCGCACTTTGTTTGCTACGTTTAATCTGGTACGTACCTTTGCTGCAACAAGGTACTGGTCCGAGTCTATGTTTGCAGCTCGGAAAGATCGCACATCCAACACGCTTGATGCATGTCTTCCATCTATGACAACGTGATCAATTTGATTTCTTGTTCTTTGAACTGGCGACAGCCAGGTGCCCTTATGATTATCGAGATGCTTAAATCTGGTACTGCTAACTACCATGTTTTTTGCAGCTGCAAAGTCTATCAGCCTCATACCATTGTCTGATGTTTCACTGTGGAGACTGAATTTCCCGACTGTTGGGCCAAAGATATTCTCCTTTCCAATTTTGGCATTAAAATCGCCTAGTATAATTTTAATGTCATGGGCAGGGCAACGGTCATAAGTTTCTTCTAAGCGCTCGTAAAATATATCTTTGGTCTGTTCGTCCTTGTCTTTAGTGGGAGCATGAGCGCAAATAAAGCTGATGTTGAAGAATTTAGCTTTTATTCGAATTGCAGCAAGTCTTTCATTCACTGGGGTGAAGCTGGATACCAGATGTTTTAACCTCCGACCAACTACAAATCCGCAACCAAACTCATGCTTTGTGTCATGGCAGCTATAATACAGTGCGTCACCTTTAGGTGTTGTTGTGACGTATTTCCCGTTCCATCGTATTTCCTGTATGACAGTAATATCGGTCTTGTACTTTTCAAGTACATCTGCCAATGCGTAAACTGCACCTTCTCTATAAAGAATGCGAACATTCCAGGTGCAGATTCGCAGATTATGGTCCTTAAAACGTTTGCGGGGTTCGTCAACTTTAGAGGGGTTTGCTTTTCTCTTCTTTCGTTTTTTCATAGCATGCTGTTTTTTCTAGGGGAGGTCAGTGTCTACTTAAGATGAAAGAGGGACCAAGATAAATCATGGGCTTTGCCATGTTAAAACCGGTCAGGACCGTTGCTTGGTATCTTCCATCCACTACGTCACCTGTGTATATCCACGTTTTTATTTAGCCTAGAGCTGGCAAACTATCGATTGTCGGACTATCGTTTTGATCACTGTGGCAAGGCTTTGTTTATATAGGACTCAGAAGTAATTATGTTTTAAATAATTCGCGACAGATAACCCAAATATCTCGTTTTGGTGGCCGACATAACCTCTGTTTTACGACAGCAATCAAAACGATAGTCTGACAATCGATAGTTTGCCACCACTAATATATCCCCATAGAAGATACCTCCCGAATCGCCATTTTGAAGATTAAATCCACATTATCTAACCGAAATGACTGAAATTAGGTATTTAGTATTCGGCATGGGTACAAAGCATGCCTACAAAGAATTGTGGGTATAGATGTACGTTTTAATATAGCTTCCATTGAAGAGATATTGCGGGTCCTCAGATTTGAAGGTACAACGTTGTGAAGTCTTTAAAATATTTTTTACTATAGAGTGAGTGTCTCTTGGTATTTCGGCTCTCTATAGGTAGAAACCCTACTCGCAGAAAATTATCAATATAGGTTCATATATCGGTATATTCCCAATATGAAGGCAGTTCCAGATGTTACATGTTTTAACCCATTTCGTACATGGTGTTCGATTTTTCAAACAGTAAAATCACTTTTTTTACAGAAAATATTTATGGATAAAAAGGTAAAATTTTAAACATGTTTTTGTATATATATTAAGTCTCACCTGACAGCAAATACAAAAATTTTCTCTTGAAAACTCCCATGCCCCTCGTGGTAGGGGTACATTTTTGAAACCTGTATTTTTGGATACTTTTTAAATAAATTTTAAAAAATTATAAAAAAATGAAATTTAAAAAGTAATCATGGGGAAATTTTGTCAATATATATAACCGTTTCACAAAATATAAAGAACATGATTTACATGCGCAAACGCAACTTTACGTATGTGCAAAAATGACTGTTTGAAATTTCGAATACTGGTTCCTACCCTACATGTCATCAAAACGTACTGGCAAATAAGGGGGAATAGTTATTACAGCCCCATTGAAGTTCAAATACTAAATTTCAGTGATTTCTGTAGGATAGTACGAAAAAAATATTTTATTTACCCCTTGAATCCTTAACATCAATACCAACTCCCCACAGAGACGATTCGCAAACACATTTATTGCAAAACGAAACACCGATTTTGTTTTGTAACACATTTTAAAAGGTCTCAACAGGCAACACGGCAATAACAAGGAAAACTGAGCAACAATTGTTAATCCTCTTTAAGACGTGCTGTATTAACAAACACATACACACTCTCTTCTACATACTTTTTATACACTTAACTCGTCTTTGTGCAATGATAAAATCTTGCAGATTATGTGAATTTTATTTCTCCGCTTCTCGATATCGGTATCGGTATAACGACGCATAATGATACTGCATTAAACGCTTAAGTAAATGACAGCTCAGACAATTTAAACGAAATCTCTGGAACTGTTGGTTGGTAGCAAAAGACCACAGCAAGGAGAACGTGAATTGTTGGTGGTAATCCTACAAACTCATTGTTGTGTTTAAACGACATCAGCAACAACATAAGCGTTGACATAAGGAAACAAGTATAAACGGTGTTAAAACATATACACAATACTCGAAACAATCATATTCGTAGCGATTTTCACAATGTGAGACAATAGGCCATTTGTTGAAGAAATAAAATCTGCGCACATAAGGCATAATATTATCGTATCGTATAGGAATTGATATGAGACACATGAAACAGGAATTTGTATAATAAATGTAATTTGAAAGGTAACGTAGAGGTCATGCATTGCGTATGTGGTATATTCCGATAATGACGATTATACGCCACACAGCCCTCAATTTAAAATGGAATAGATTTTTAAATTTTTGATTTCCTGAATTTTAAGTTTTAGTTGAATTTGTGGGTTCACAAGGTGACAACAAGTTGTCTACAAATCCACATTGTATTTACCCACTAAGAATTAGAACAAGTAAGAACGGCGTTAATATGGACCTGGGCGAATTTTTTATACCCTCCCCAATGAACTGTATTGAAGTAAATATTAACAATTAGTAACTACTAACCTCTTTATCTAAGTTAAGTCTAATTCCTTGGAGGAGATTAATATTTTAAGTAATGATAACCACTTGGGGTGCACCCGTGGTGCAATGGTATGCACACCCGCCTGCGGTTCGATTCCCAGGCCAATTAATATCAAGGGAGATTTCTCTCATATCAATGAGTGCTCCCCGATTCATATTTGCTCAATGATATTGGACCTACTGTTTATCGCCGAGTCTGAACGGCTTGCTTAAGACACCGCTTGTAGAGAAGATTTTCATGGCTGAACTACTCACGAAATATCGCCAGCATTACTGAGGGGTATTTTGCCACCGTCGAATATTTGATGTTGATTGGCCTGCGATATATATACATACATATATACTAGCTGAACCCGGTGCACGGCGATACCCCGAATAAGGTACATTATAAAGCAATGCCAATAATTAAATTAACTTTAAATGCTACCATTTTATAAATATGTCAATGCATAAATATAAGATGGAGGCGTTGTCTACCCGTTCAGTGCTGAGTACGGAGCTTATGACATTGTATTTTGTATGGTGCAGGGGAACGCCCCTCCTAAATCCTTTCCGACTATAGGCACTCCTACGTAGGTCACATTAACAAATTTCATATAGATCTCTCATTTAAAAAAGAGAATTAAAATAAGAATAATAATTTGTTTGAATTTATTTAGCCCACGTGAGTAATATTTTCTAAGTGCGATAACAGCACTTGTATTGCTAATTTGTACTTCAATAATGATTTAGATATGTCATAAGTAAAATATAGTTAAAAGTTTTTTTTTCACTCATCGGATATGTTGTATTACGTATATGTAGAGTTGGTTAATTACTTTTTGACTATAATTATGACTTTTACTGACATTAAAATCGCTTCCTTAAATACCGAATTAGTAATTCAATATTTTATTATTATCTCTTATGTATACAGGCATGACATTTTTAATAAAAGGACAACCTGGAATCTGAACCGATTTCACAATAATTCTGTACACATTTTACAAATCTTGATAGATTTTAATATAATTTTTCAAACTTAATTGGACATAGGTTAGGTTAGGTTGAAAAGAGGGGCGCAAGTCGCCAAATGTCCAATGGACATACACTTAAGCCAGAATAGGCCTGTTGTGCGCTCTAGACTAATTGCAGAAAGGGTCGTATTTGGTCTCTTTATTATTTTAGGAATTCTGTGCCCTTAACATCTTTTACCGTTATCTGATTAAGTTCCGGTATGGTGTCGGTCCCTAAAGACTGGGACCTGATATTTGCGAAAGCTGGGCATTGGCAAAGAAAGTGTTCCAACGTATCGTCGTCCTCTCCGCATGCCCTGCATAAGCTGTTATCTGCGCATTTAATTTTATGCAGATGTGCTTGTAGGCCCAAGTGACCAGTAAGGATACATGTTAGCCTACTAATGTCTGCCTTAACTAATAATAGTAAGTTTTTAGTTTTATCCTCGTTTGGGTCCCCCCAGAGAATCTTAGTGGTTTTCCCTATCTCCTCTCTATTCCATATGTATGTATGGGCCTGTTTTGCCCAATTTTTTAATTCTAGACGTGACGCATTTAGAGGCTTTGCGCTGTCTAAGTTTATTGTTGCTAATTCCCTGCCATTTTTTGCCAGAGAATTTGCTCTTTCATTACCTTTAATCCCCGCATGGCCTGGTACCCTTGCTGGGAATAATTGTTTATCGTATTTATGCAGTCCAGTACAGTTTTCGATTTTACTGTCTTGGATGTTATTGCATTGCCATTTGCCATTTTACTGTCCGTAAGGACGTTAACGGTAGTTGGTCTCGAGTTAGCATTAAACCAGTTCAGACACTCTGTGATCGCCCTGACCTCCGCTTGAAGGACCGTATTGTGATCCGGCAACCGAAGAGAAATTTCGGTCTCTGGTTCTTCAATAAAAAGTCCCAGTCCCGTCCTCCCCCTAACATCGAGCCGTCTGTATAACAGCAGTTTCCAGGAGGCTTTCCAGCTAGGGTCCCGCCTATCCACGAGTCTCTGTCGGGTATTAATGTTTCACACGAGGCAACTACAATTGTTTCAGGTATACGGTCCGAATTAACGTTATCCATTGACTCCCCCGTTGTTACCTTTAGAATTTTTTGATGGTATGTTACGTGGTCCTTTTCGATCCACTCGTCTGTCGCCTTCAGCCTTATGGCTGCGACGGCAGCTTCATACCTTATCTGAATTTCTATTGGGTGTACGTATAGAATAGTTTCTAGTGCCCTCGTTGGTGTTATCCTCATAGCACCACTTACTCCTAGGCAGCACATTCTTTGGACTTTTTGTACAATTTTTATATTACATTTCTTATCCATCGCTGTCCACCAGACTACTGACGCGTATGTTAGGATGGGTCTAACTACGCTTTTGTATAGCAAGTGTGTCATCTTTGGATTGAGACCCCATTTAGAGCCAATGGCCCTTCTACAGGTTGACCAACATCTGTATGCTTTGTTGGCTCGTTCTTGGATATGATCCTTCCATTTAAGTTTCCTATCCAGGATTACTCCCAGATATTTGACCTTATTGGAAATCTTAATAGTCTTGTTAAGGAAAACAGGTACCTCGATGTGACCCAGTTATGTTTTCCTAGTGAAAAGACATATTTCTGTTTTTTTCCGGGATTACGTTTAGACCTCTTGGTCTAGCCCAGTTATATGCAAGTTTTAGAGCCGATTCGGACCTTCTGCATAACAAATTAGGGTTCTTTCCCCTGAGAAGTATTATAACGTCGTCTGCATAACAGACTGGTTCAAATCCTTCTTTGATTAAAGTCCTCAGTAGGCTATTTATGGTAGTAACCCACAGGAGAGGTGACAAAATCCCCCCTTGTGGCGTTCCCTGACCAACTTTATCCCGTTTCGTTACGTCGTGTAGCCCGCAACTTATCCATCTATTCCTTAGCATATTGCTTATTCAGTTCCTAAGGGCCCGGTCCACATAAAAATTATCTAAGGATTGGATAAGGGTTTCAGTGCTGACGTTATTGAAAGCACCCTCGATGTCAATGCATACTGCCAGTGTATACATCTTCTTGTCGAAGTTGTTTTCGATGTGGTGTACTACCTCATGTAAAGCGGTTTCCACTGATCTGCCTTTAACGTATGCATGTTGTTTATATTTAAGCATATCGTTTGGGATCTTGCTCTTAATCATGGAATCGACTATACGTTCCATGGTTTTGAGTAAGAAAGAAGTTAGACTTATCGGGCGATAAGACTTAGGAATTGCGTAGCTAGCCTTTCCAGATTTGGGGATAAACACTACCCTCGCCTCCTGCCAGGCTTTAGGGGTATACGCAAAGTTTAAGCATGCGTTGAAGATACCATCTTTAACCATTGTTTCATCAATGTTTGGTGCTTCGTCCGTAGCATTTTCCACAAATGCGTATCCATCAAAAGCCCCAGCGTGTCCCCGATTGTTTCCATCTTATTTCTCATATCATTCACCATAAACTCGGTGTGTGTATGGGGTTTCGATAGAAACTTTTTTATTTTAGATACATCATTTACGCTGTCTACCTGTTCACAAAAGAGTTTCCAGGAATTGCGCTTTGCTGTTCTAGTCATTTTGTTGTATTCTTTAAGTTTTGTGTGATAGTTATCCCAGAATACAGGTAATTTTTTACGTCGAGCTCTGTTGTAAAGCCTTCGGACCTCTTTGCCTTTGTTACTAATTTCTCCTGTCATACAGGGTAGGCAGATTTCCTCTCTGGAAGGGGACAAGTTTCTTCGAATGACTTTACTAAGACCTCCGTTATAATGTTGACATTTCTGTCTATATCTTCCGTGCTTGAGCATTCATAGCTATCGTGTCCTAGCCTTTATTTTATTAGTTTTCCAAATGTTATCCAGTTGGTTTTGGATTTATTTCGGAAACTTATAGGTTTCGGCGGTGGCCGAGTTAGTTCAAATCTTATATACCGATGATCTGAGAAGGAGTGCTCTTTCGATACCCTCCAATTCTGCACATCGTTTATAAGATTTTCGGAACATATTGTTATATCTAATACCTTTTCCCTAATCTTGTTAACAAAGGTGGGTGTATTCCCTGTGTTAAGTGTTATTAGGTCGTTAGTACTCAAGTAATCTAAAAGGACTTGGCCCCTTTTGTTAGTATTAGTACTTCCCCACGTGACATGGTGTGAGTTAGCGTCGCTACCTACTAGTACTTCGTTACCTGTTTGTTTTGCTTCCATCACCAGCCGCTTCAGCTCCGACGTAGGTGGTAGTGTCGGTGAATCATACGGCAGATATACTGACGCCAGGTATATGTTGCCATTCCCCTGCTTCAGTACAGTTGCGTCCGATGTTGAAAACTCTGGGGAGAAAAGAAAACATAAGTTTTTGTGGCATATTCTACAGGTTCTCGGGCGAGACCCTGTATTAGCATAAAAAAGTTGGTAATTTATATGGTTTAGTTCAGAGACCTTGTTCTGAATAGTCCATGGTTCCTGGATCAAACCGATGCGTATTTTACCTGTGTTAATTTGCTCCATCAGTGCCATGGTTGCCGTCTCGCTCCGATGGAGGTTTATCTGGATGACTCCGATCATTGGTCCTCCAGTAAACGGGATTCTTGGGAAGCGCTGATTTCAATGTCGGCTCCCTGTAAGTTGTTGCTTGGAGGTGAAGCCTCATCGCTGTTATTTTTAGCTTCCTCGTTTACGTCGCACAGTGTCACGACCGTGGCCAAAAATGGTAAAAACTAAATACTTCGTTGAACAAATTTATTGATGGATAGAAAACATATTAATTAAGAAGAATCTGAATTTTGGTACTAATACGTGAAGTAGTTTTTGCTATATGAGGATTTAAATCCGACAATTTTAGTTAATACGTATTTTTGTGTTTTTTTTTTTTTTTCTAAAATTAATAAATTATATTATGCGTTAATATTTAAAATTTAAAAGTAACGGTCGCTGCAAAAATGGTTCCTAAGTTCTCCTGGGATGTAATAAACTTGGCTATACTTTTGTTTGCATGTAAATATTAATCATATGGTGTTTACATTTACCCAAACATTTATTACTAAGTTTATTAATTTTCTGAAGCAAATTTTAAATTGAGTGGAGTGGGAAAAAATTGTATAAAAGTGTATATCGATATTTTTTGCTGTATGAGTAGTAAAAAGTGAGTACTTCAAATATATAAAGGTCCCATCTGCAGAGGTTTGCAGACGAATGTGTCATTTCTCTTTTTCGGCGACCACCTCACTGAGAGGATACCCCCTTTTTTAACAAATCGTTTTGCGGTGTTGGCTATAGCGCGAAAACGAATGAACCGGTCATCATATATTTTTGTGGGCTTATTAGGTACCTAATAATCTTGCTTTCAAACGAAAGAATTTTAAAAAAACCAAATTTTAAAAAAATTGTTAGCAGCGAATATCAAAATTCGAATTTTTACAAAAAAATTGACAGTTTTTTGACCACTAATCGGTCAAAATTTTTTTTAAAGGAAAGTTCTCATATATAAAGACAAGAGTTTGATATATTCAATATGCTCACAAACAATATGAAGACTAAACACCAAATTTCAGTCATATCGGGTGGATATTGAGGCCAAAACTCTCAAAATACCGAAATTGAGGAGGCACGGTTCTATGGGGGCTATAGGAAGACGAGGACCTACACCGACATACTTCTGGTGGAAGGTTATAAGTCCCCCAACGGAGACTTAATACCAATTTTCAGCCATTTCGGTGTGATCATCAGGCTAAAACCTCCAAAATACCGAAAATTGGGAGGTACCGTCCTATGGGGGCTATATGAAGCCGTGGACCTATGCAGACAAATTTCAAGGTGAAGGTATAATGCCCACTACGAAGACTAAATACCAAATTTCAGCAATTTCGGTGTAATAATGAGGCTAAAATCTTCAAAATACCGATAATCGGGAGGTACCGTTGTATGGGGGCTATATCAAAACGTGGACCTAAGCCCACAATTCTCTGTTGGAATGTTTAATACCTCTGCCGAAGGCTAAACACAAAATTTGAATACTTTTGGTCGGTCATTGTGTCTAAAAAATTCAAAATACCGAAAATCGGGAGGTACGGTTCTATGGGGGCTATATCAAAACGTGGACCGACCAACCCAATTTTTTGTCCTGAATATTGCAAGTCAATAATAGCTAAGTGTACCAAAATTGATGCACCTACGACAACTCCTTCTATTTTTGGCCACAGTTAATATGAACTCGCGACATTGTGCGTCGTTGCTCGCCTTTTCCGTTTTGAAGCGGACAGCGTTTCAAACGTAGTAGGCCATGCCCTTTGTCTTTGTCAGACTGGACATGGAGAGTTGGTCAATTCCGACCACAAGGAGAGTACCATCTTCATGCTCCTCCTTGTGGAAGACCTCCCATCTCTTCACATCCAATGTCCTGTCCTGACGACCAAAGACCTCGACCATGCGTTCCGTCTCGAACTTGCTGCCCCAACCTCGGACAAAAACGGATGCCTTAGTAAGTTGAGGAATTTGGTCTTTCCTCACCAGCTTGAGTTTACCGCTTTCCCATGGAGGTCTTATACTACTGACAATATCCTTGAGGGCGGCAACGTTTGCATGCTGGGCAAATTGGTAAACAATCACGTCCACTTTGACCCCGCTGCTGACAATTTGAATTGGATCTCCTCCCTGCATTAGGTGATCCAAAATTAAGTTATTAACCACATCTTCAATGGCTTGAATTTGGTCCTTGGGTAGCTTGCCGGAACCTCTACTGGTGTCGATCACTGCATAGCAGAGCTCGTCCCTGTAGCGTTTCTTTGCTACCTTGGCGTAAGATGGCGGCTCTTTACTAGTTTCCGCAGCCCTCTTCCTCTTCCACTTGGTCCGGGATTTCTTTACGGAAGCCCCAGGTTTTGCAGTCGATTCCGCGGCCGGGCACACTTTTTTCATGTTCGCGCTCATTTTGTCGCCCTCTGCCAAGGGATTCTCGGAACAGCCTCCCTTGCGAGGTTCTTAACGCGGCTTGCTCGATCATTTTAAGGTGTGGAGCTCTTTTTCTTTTTTGTTGGCTTTGCAGTGTTCTGCTCTTCAGGAGATCTGATCCTCTTCCCAGCTTCCGAGGAAGTTGAGGGAGTGTTCGTGACCTCTTTGGGAGCATCCTGCAGAAATGCCTCTTTGCTTGCCTGTTGCTTCTTGAGCTTGCGCCGTTGAGCCCCAGACAGCTGTTTTTTGTGTGTTATGAGGTTTCCAAAGCCCTTACCCACATCATCTACCATCTTGTGGACCTCCACCTTTTTGCGGTTTTCCACGATGGTTTTATTTGTTTGGGATTCGGAGTCTGAGTCACTACCTGTATCTGAAGGCTGGGTCGAGCTTGAGCTTCCCCTGAGTTCCTTAGCTTCCTCCTCCCTGTAATTGCCCTTCGGCTGTGTGCTTGTCGCATTACCTTCGACCACAGATGCCAAGGCACCCACATCTGTGGGAGAGATTTGCTTACGATCGCATGATGACGACGGGGTGTGACTCGTAGGCAGATCAGCAACACCCGCCGGTACTGGGTTTATTAAGCCCTGCACCGTAACTTTGTTAACTTTTCCGTTAATAGATATTCGCATAAAATTTTTAAATTTTTTGGGGATACCTACCTGTCTGTTCACCTAAGTGAACCAAACTTTGTACTTGTTTTACCCATAAGTAAGAATTTCCAAGTATCCTCAATCCCATGCTCCCACATTAATCTTAATTCCAAATTTCACGATTCGAGCTACGAGTATATCCGTTGGCCCATATCCAAATTTAGTACCATTTAGTAATTTTCGTACCCATAACTACGAATTCCCAAAACTACCTCAGTCCAACACCCAAATAGCATTCTTAATTCCAAATTTCAGGATTCCAGCTTTATCCGTTCACCCAAATCCAAAATGTACCAAATTTAGTACCATTTAGTACTTTCAGTATCCATAAGTACGAATTTCCAAAACTAATTAAACCCAATATTCCAACATTAATCTTAGTTTTATATTTCAGGATTCTAGTTCTATCAGTACACCCAAATTAAAGTTGTACTATATTTAGTACCATTTAGTACTTTTCGCACATATAAGTACGAATTTCCAAAACTACCTCCATATCTGAAACCTACACTCCAACAGTAATCTTGATTCCAAATTTCAGGTTTCCAGCTCTATCCGTTCACCCAAATCCAACTTGTACTAATTTTAGTACCATTGTAACGTGACGAATGCCACGTACATTACAACAACGCCCACGTTCTGCCTTTAACAGCGTAGCGACAATAAGGCAAACAGCACACACATACAACAACACGCACTGTCCGCAAGTACTATCATAACAACAGTGAGACAATACGCATTCAACAGCGCCTCCATCTACTTCAGTCGTGTAGTAGGGTTGTTTGCTCACTTTAAGTATATTAAATAATTCGCAATCACTCTGTACAACGTAAGCCTTTAGTATTTTGGTTTTCGCTGTTGGAGTCAGCTTGCTACTGCTGGGGGCTTGCTATCCACCAAGGCATTCCTGGGTGGTTTGTTGCGTTGGCAAATTTTGGAAGGGACTACCCATTGTGGCTGTCCCATTAATAAATTGCACACAGTGAATTCTGTTTACTGTCCCCCACAGAGACTTCGGTTTCCTGTTCCACACAGAGACTTCGGTTTTCTGTCCCACACGGAGACTTCGGTTTCCCGTACCACACGGAGACTTCGGTTTCCCGTCCCACACGGAGACTTCGGTTTCCCGTACCACACGGAGACTTCGGTTTCCCGTCTCACACGGAGACTTCGGTTTCCCGTCCCACACGGAGACTTCGGTTTCCCGTACCACACGGAGACTTCGGTTTCCCGTCCCACACGGAGACTTCGGTTTCCCGTCCCACACGGAGACTTCGGTTTCCCGTCCCACACGGAGACTTCGGTTTCCCGTCCCACACAGGGACTTTGGTTCTTTGTTCCTAGATATACGCAGTAGTCTGTATGAGTTCGTAGCTGTAATTAGTGTTGTGTAGTAGTCGTTCCGAACAGAACAGCAGATCGTCGTCAACCCGCCCGACATCAATCAACACGTTCCCGATCACTATCATCGACAACCATCGTTACCAGCCAGCATCGTCATCACCGATCACCGTCAACCATCTTCGTTCCCGAACACCCCCGAAACGTCATAACCGAGCGTCGTCACCCATCGCCGTTCCCGAACAGCTTCGGACGAGTTACCGAACATCATCGAATCGTCGTCACCGAGCTTCGTCAACCGTCGTCGTTGCCGAACAACTTTAGCCGAGTTGCCGAATCGTCGTCACCGATCTTCGTCAACCATTCTCGTTCCCGAACATCACCGATCACCGTCAACCATCTTCGTTCCCGAACATCACCGAGCTTCATCAACCATCGTCGTTCCCGAACAGCTTTTGCCGAGTTGCCGAACACCAACACATAGAGTTGATAAAGTTCCCGATCCCCTATAAATCGTCAGCATCTGTTCTATCAGCATCCTCCCCTCCGAAGAAGGGCCAAAGTAATAATATCGCATTTCATTGAAGTAGAACTTGCTAGTTTCTTTTAAATCAATAAACTACTGATTTAGCCCCAAAAGGGAAAACACTAGTCTTTTTAATTCATAAGGTTTAGTGGGTCCTTATGGACGCCCTGGACGCGACTGGAGCTACCCCAGCCGTCGAGAAAACCACGTTACACCATTTAGTACATTTGGTACAGATAAGTATGAATTTCCAAAACCATTTCTTATATCAATACCAATTCCAAACCCTTTGGTACATCTTTTTAACTCTCCTTTAGTGACCTACACTCAAAATTTCAGAATTCAAGGTCTTCCCGTTTGCCAGGGTACCATATTTAGCACCTTTCAGTACTTGTCGTACGCATCCAGTTCGAATTTCCAAAAACCCAGACTTTTCTCACCCCTACACACCAACAGCAACTCACACTCAAAATGTCTAGCTTCTAGCTTCAGCCGTTTTGTCTGTCAGTCACTTACCCACTTATCACTAAGCTCTTTTATATAAGACTAGCAAAATGCCCGCTACTTCGTAAGCGGTAAAGGAATAATAAACAAATAAACAATATTTAATATGGAGAAAACAGAAAATTTTGATTTCTTTCAAGTACTGCTCGTACACGTTTTGTTCGAATTTAAAAAAAACCTCTACACTTCAACAGCGGCCTACATTTTAAATTTCAGTCCATGTTTTATTAGAACGGTATGGGTATTTTAAAATTTTATCCACATTTTCCAACCGATTTTTGGAATTTGTGATATCAAATGTAGAAAACCATTATTCAGTAGTTCGATTCTCTAACACATTTTTAGAGTTACCGACAATTGTCGGTAAGATTAAAATGCTTATAATTTCGGTTATTACCGATATTTTTCGGTAAGTTAGCGATGAATAAAAAGCAGTCGTAAAGTTCTACCGATAGTACAAGTGTTGTCAACTTTTATTTGAACTTTTCATTCATAATTTTGCGTTCTAATTTACCGATTTTTGTCGGTAACTCAAAAAATGTGTTAGAGAATCGCACTACAGAAGATGTTACCCTATATAACAGTTAATTTTTGAGACATTTTATTTTAGGCCTTTTTTTCTCAGGATGTAAAAACCTTCTTATAAAACATTAGCCGCATAGATCTACCTTTTTCAAATGAACTTACTATAACGTTTAGAACAATGGTAAAAACAATTTTGTTGAATAGGTACGTTTGACTTCTTGATTTCAGTACATTATTTAGAAACCGAATTCGTGTTATTCAGTACAATTTTTAAAATCCAGGACCTTAGCTCAAATGTTACAGTTTTAGCTCTACTTGTTCACCCAATGTCAATGGTATTACATGTAGAAACCTTTCATACATTTAAAGGCGGATTTAAATAAACATTCTGATCCAATCTCAACAGTTATCATCATAACAAATTTCAATTATCGATTCACCCAATGCCAGTGTTTCAATATTTAGTATTATTTAATACTTCTAGTACACTTATTGTACGACCACCTCTAACAATTAACCTGACAAATCAATAATATATCAGAATTTCACTTCTATTCTTTAGCCCAATATTAAATTTATTGCAATTTTGTAATTTTCAAGCACTAATTTCCATAACTATCTCCAACAGTAATTGCGAGTTTCAGGATTCCACCTCTATCCGTCCTCCCAAATCTAAATTGTACCAAATTTAGTACCATTTATTACTTTTCGTACCCATAAATAAAAATTTCCAAAACTTCCTCAATCCCACACTCCAACAGTAACCTTAACTCGAAATTTCAGGATTCCAGCTCTATTCGTTCCCCATATTCAAAACTACCAAACTACCTCAATCCTACAAAAACTACCTCAATCCTACACTCCATAAGTAAACTTTATCATAAATTTCAGGATTCCACCTCTATCTGTTCACCCAAATCCCAAATGTACCAAACTTAGTACCATTTAGTACTTTCCGTTTCCAACAGTATCCTTAATTCCAAATTTCAGGATTCCAGCTCTATTCGTTCCTCAAAATCCAAATTGAACCAAATTTAGTATTTATCGTACCCATAAGTACGAATTTCCAAAACTTCTTCAGTCCTACACTCCAACAGTAACCTTAACTCGAAATTTCAGGATTCTAGCTGTACCCGTTCACCCAAATATAAATTGTACCAAATTTAGTACTATTTAGTACTTTCCGTATCCATAAGTACGAATTTCCGAAACTACCTCAATCCTACACTCCATAAGTAATCTTAATTCTAAATTTCAGGATTACAGCTCTTTCCGTCCACCTAAATTTAAATTGTACCAAATTAAGTACCATTTAGTACTTTCCGTACCCATAAGTACAAATTTCCAAGACTAAGTCCAACAGTAATCTTAATTCCAAATTTCAGGATCCCAGCTCTATTCGTTCCCCCAAATCCAAATTGTACCAAATTTAGTACTTTTCGTACCCATAAGTACGAATTTCCAAAACTTCCTCAATCCTATACTCCAACAGTAACCTTAAATCGAAATTTCAGGATTCCAACTTTATCCGTTCACCCAAATATAAATTGTACCAAATTTAGTACATTTAGTACTTTCCGTACTCATAAGTATGAATTTCCATAACTACCTCAACCATACACTCTATCAGTAATCTTAATTCGAAATTTCAGGATTCCAACTCTATCCGTTCAACTAAATTTAAATTGTACCAAATTTAGTACCATTTAGTACTTTCCGTACCCATAAGTACGAATTTCCAAGACTAACTCAATCCTACACTCCAAAAGTAATTAAATTCCAAATTTCAGGATTCCAGCTTTATCCGTTCAACCAAATCCCATTTGTACCAAATTTAGTACCGTTTACTACTTTTCGTACCCATAAGTAAGAATTTCAAAACTACCTCAATCCTTCACTCCACCAGTAATCTTAATTCCAAATTTCAGGTTTCCATGTCTATCTAAATCCAAATTGTACCAAATTTTGGTACCATTTAGTACTTTTCGTACACATAAGTACGAATTTCCAAAACTACCCCCATACTCAATCGTACACTTCAACGGTAATCTAAATTTCAAATTCAGGTTTTCAGCTCTATCCGTTCACCCAAATCCAAATTGTACCAAATTTAGTACCATTTAGTACTACTCGTACACATAAGTACGAACTTCCACAATCATTTCCTTATATCAACACCACTTCCCAACCTTAATTGCCATACCAAATTTGAAGATTGTAGCTATATCCGCTCAAAATATACAATTGGTACCAAATTTAGTAACTTTTCGTACACTTATAAGTCGAATTTCCAAAAACCCTTTGGTACATCTTTCTAAATCTCCATCAGTTACCCTCATTCCAAATTTCAGAATTCTAGCTCTTCCCGTTTGCCTAATACAAAGGGTACCATATTTAGTACCTTTTAGTACTTTTCGTACCCTTCTAGGTGGAATTTCCAAAAACCCAGCCTTATCTCACCCCTACACACCGACAGCAACCCACAGTCAAAATTTCAGCTTTCTAGCTTCAGCGGTTTCGTCTGGGCGATGATATGTCAGTCACTCAGTCACTCACTCACTCACTCACTCACTAAGCTCTTTTATATATATAGACTAGCTGACCCGGTCCGCGTTGCTGGCCCGTTGTTTGGGTTCTCCGTGTAAACTTTAGTCATCTGTCCAGCATTGATACAGCCATAATTAGGCATCCCTCTAGAAACTTCATAATATAAATCAATGTTTTGACATAAATTCCATGTAATAGTATCCCCCAAATTTAAGATATAAAATCTCTTTTATTATACCCTTCACAACAAATTGACAGTTTAAAGCACTTTGTGACCCACATATAATGATCGGTGCACGTCAATTAACATTGCTATATATTGGATTGTTGGTCTCGGTTGGGGTCGTAATTATTACTGCAGAGAATTGTCATTATAGGTCCACGTTTTGATATAGCTCCCATAGAACGGCTGATTTTCGCTATTTTTGAGGATTTAACATCATTATCACACCGAAATGGCTAAAATTTGGTTTTAATGTAATTTAAAGAGGAGAGCATACATATTCGTATCGACCGAAAGACACGCATTTTTATTTGCGCTAGGTATGCAACAGTTATAGGTTCACGTTTTGATATAGCTCCCATAAAGCAGTACCTCCCGATTTTCGATAGTTTGGAGATATAGTCACTTTTGGGGGTCGTAAACAGTCTTGCAGAGAATTTTCAGTATAGGTCCTCGTTTTGATATAGCTCCCATAGAAGGGTGGCGCCTGATTTTCGCTATTTTTGGTGGATTTAACCTCTGGATAGTGACATCTCAAGTTATCGGGATTTTACTGTATTCCAAAATGTGGATTTGATCGCGCTATCCCACTTATTGTTTAGTGTTCAGCGTTTATAGCATTTTTTAGGCACGCAAAATTATGTATATTATCTAAAATAATAAATGTTTGAACATTTTGTGATGACCGCGACGGTAATTACAGTAGTATTGCAAACAATCTGTAAACAATACGTTTAAAAATATCATGGACTTTAAAAAAAATTGAAGGAGAACCTCCGGTCACTACACTTAGCCATATTAAAATAGCTCACGACCGCGCTATTCCACTTGTTCAAGCTAGTGTTCATATATTTTTTGTGTCACGCTTACTAAAATTATGTATATTAATTGAAATAATACATTTTTGAAAACTTTGTGATGACCGCGATTATTCAGGGAATACAATCTGTAAACAATACGTTCAAAAATATCAAAGATTTCTGATTTTCTTAAAATCATTGTGGGGAGGACAACCGGTCACTATTCTTAGAAGTAAAAAACAGCTTACGACCGTTCTAATTAATTGAAATAATACATTTATGAACATTTTGGGATGAACGCGATATTTCACTTCCGCAACGACCATTCAGAGTCAAGACAGTAATTACCATAGCAATGCAAACAATTTGTAAACAATATATTAAAAAGTATCTTGAATTTCGCGGTTTTCATAAACAATTTGTGGGGAGGACCACCGGTCACTACACTTAGCGGGATAAAAAATAGATTTCGACCTATTCTTAGACTTAAAAACTCCACATACAAAATTTCATAGGATTTCCCAATCGATTTTTCGGAATTTCTATATGTTATCGGGATTTTACTGTATTCCAAACTATGGCGTTGACCGCGTTATCCCACATATTGAAGACAGTGCTATAGCGGTTTTGTAGTCACGCTTACTAAAATTAGGTATATTATCTGAAATAATACATTCTTGAATAATTTGGGATGACCGCGATATTTCACTTCCGCGACGACCATTCAAAAAAATATATAGCCTATTTTCACCACCGGTGTTCCCAGTACATTATCTGAAATTTTCAAGAAAATCTATTCAGCCGTTTTTGAGTCTATTCGGAACATACAAACATACAAACAAACAAACATACTAACATACACACATTGCCTTTTATATATTAGATTATTTATTATTTATTATTTATTATTTATTATTTATTATTTATTATTTATTATTTATTATTTATTATTTATTATTTATTATTTATTATTTATTATTTATTATTTATTATTTATTATTTATTATTTATTATTTATTATTTATTATTTATTATTTATTATTTATTATTTATTATTTATTATTTATTATTTATTATTTATTATTTATTATTTATTATTTATTATTTATTATTTATTATTTATTATTTATTATTTATTATTTATTATTTATTATTTATTATTTATTATTTATTATTTATTATTTATTATTTATTATTTATTATTTATTATTTATTATTTATTATTTATTATTTATTATTTATTATTTATTATTTATTATTTATTATTTATTATTTATTATTTATTATTTATTATTTATTATTTATTATTTATTATTTATTATTTATTATTTATTATTTATTATTTATTATTTATTATTTATTATTTATTATTTATTATTTATTATTTATTATTTATTATTTATTATTTATTATTTATTATTTATTATTTATTATTTATTATTTATTATTTATTATTTATTATTTATTATTTATTATTTATTATTTATTATTTATTATTTATTATTTATTATTTATTATTTATTATTTATTATTTATTATTTATTATTTATTATTTATTATTTATTATTTATTATTTATTATTTATTATTTATTATTTATTATTTATTATTTATTATTTATTATTTATTATTTATTATTTATTATTTATTATTTATTATTTATTATTTATTATTTATTATTTATTATTTATTATTTATTATTTATTATTTATTATTTATTATTTATTATTTATTATTTATTATTTATTATTTATTATTTATTATTTATTATTTATTATTTATTATTTATTATTTATTATTTATTATTTATTATTTATTATTTATTATTTATTATTTATTATTTATTATTTATTATTTATTATTTATTATTTATTATTTATTATTTATTATTTATTATTTATTATTTATTATTTATTATTTATTATTTATTATTTATTATTTATTATTTATTATTTATTATTTATTATTTATTATTTATTATTTATTATTTATTATTTATTATTTATTATTTATTATTTACTAGCTGACCCGGTCCGCGTTGCTGGCCCGTTGTTTGGGTTCTCCGTGTAAACTTTAGTTATCTATCCAGTATTGATACACCCATAATTAGGCATCCCTCTAGAAACTTCATAATATAAATCAATGTTTTGACATAAATTCCATATAATGGTATCCCCCAAATTTAAGATATAAAATCTCTTTTATTATACCCTTCACCATAAATCGACAGTTTAAAGCACTTTGTGACCCACATATAATGGTCGGTGCACGTCAATTAACATTGCTATATATTGGATTGTTGGTCTCGGCTGGGGTCGTAATTATTACTGCAGAGAAATGTTAGTATAGGTCCACGCTTTGATATAGCTCCCATAGAACGGTACCGGCTGATATTCGCTATTTTTGAGGATTTAACATCATTATCACACTGAAATGGCTGAAATCTAGTTTTAATATATTTTAAAGAGGAGAGCATAAATATTCGTATCGACCGAAAGACACGCCTTTTTATTTGCGCTCGGTATGTAACAGTAATAGGTTCACGTTTTCATATAGCTCCCATAAAACAGTACCTCCCGATTTTCGATAGTTCAGAAATATAGCCACTGTTCAGTATACGTCCTCGTTTTGATATAGCTCCCATAGAACGGTGGCGCCTGATTTTCGCTATTTTTGGTGGATTTAACCTCATTCAGGCCGATCGAACGTAACGCTTTTTTTCTTCGCGCTCTATATGCAATAGTGGTAAAATACCCCTCAGCGAAATGTATGTTCCTTCGGGATATGTATGGCAACATTTATATAATCCATAAAAAAAATACTTCTATAAATTGTAGTTGTTATTATCGAGATTTTGCTGTATTTAAAAAATGTATCTTTACCTAGCTATTCCAAGGACTGAAATCAATGCTCATGAAGTTTCACTTCCCACATTTTGAGATTTTATCCGTAATTATAATATTTTCAAAAATTGAACACGATCGGGGTATTCTGATTCCAATAGTGATATTGTATTGTATATCAATAACTTTGTCTGATTTCCAATGGATCTTTTTGGAATTTCGATCTTGTGACATCTCAAGTTATCCGGATTTTACTGTATTCCAAAATGTGGAGTTGATCGCGCTGTCCCACTTATTGTTTAGTGTTCAGCGTTTATAGCGTTTTTTAGGCACGCTTACAAACTTATGTATATTATTTGAAATAATAAATGTTTGCAAATTTTGTGATGACCGCGATATTTCACTTTTCGCGATATTTCACATCCGCGAAGACCATTCAGGGTCAAGACAGTAATTACAGTAGTATTGCAAACAATCTGTAAACAATACGTTCAAAAATACCATGGACTTCAGATTTAAAAAAAAAAAATTTTTGAAGGAGTACCTCCGTTCACTACACTTAGCCGTATTAAAATAGCTCACGACCGCGCTATCCCACTTATTCAAGCTAGTGTTTATATCATTTTTGTGTCACGCTACTAAAATTATGTATATTAATTGAAATAATACATTTTTGAAAACTTTGTAATGACCGCGATCATTCAGGGAAAACAATCTGTAAACAATACGTTCAAAAATATCAAAGATTTCAGATTTTCTTAAAAACATTTTGGGGGAGGACCACCGGTCACTATAAAAACAGCTTACGACAGTTCTAGTTAATTGAACTAATACATTTTTGAAAATTTTGGGATGACCGCGATTTTCACTTCCGCGACGACCATTCAGGGTCAAGACTGTAATTACCATAACATTGCAAACAATTTGTAAACAATATATTAAAAAGTATCTTGAATTTCGCGGTTTTCTTAAAAAAATTGTGGGGAGGACCACCGGTCACTACACTTAGCGGGATAAAAAAATAGATTACGACCTATTCTCAGACCTAAAAACTCCACATACAAAATTTCATAAGATTTCCCAATCGATTTTTCGGAATTTCTATATAGTGACATCTCAAGTCATCGGGATTTTACTGTATTCCAAACTATGGCGTTGACCGCGTTATCCCACATATTGAAGCCAGTGTTTTAGCGGTTTTGTAGTCACGCTTACTAAAATTAGGTATATTATCTGAAATAATACATTTTTTAATAATTTGGGATGACCGCGATATTTCACTTCCGCGACGACCATTCAAAAAAATATATAGCCTATTTTCACCACCGGTGTTCCCAGTACATTATCTGAAATTTTCAAGAAAATTTATTCAGCCGTTTTTGAGTCTATTCGGAACATACAAACATACAAACAAACAAACATACTAACATACACACATTGCCTTTTATATATTAGATTATTTATTATTTATTATTTATTATTTATTATTTATTATTTATTATTTATTATTTATTATTTATTATTTATTATTTATTATTTATTATTTATTATTTATTATTTATTATTTATTATTTATTATTTATTATTTATTATTTATTATTTATTATTTATTATTTATTATTTATTATTTATTATTTATTATTTATTATTTATTATTTATTATTTATTATTTATTATTTATTATTTATTATTTATTATTTATTATTTATTATTTATTATTTATTATTTATTATTTATTATTTATTATTTATTATTTATTATTTATTATTTATTATTTATTATTTATTATTTATTATTTATTATTTATTATTTATTATTTATTATTTATTATTTATTATTTATTATTTATTATTTATTATTTATTATTTATTATTTATTATTTATTATTTATTATTTATTATTTATTATTTATTATTTATTATTTATTATTTATTATTTATGATTTATTATTTACTATTTATTATAATTTCCGGATTCCAGCGCCATCTCTCCATCCAAATGCAATTTATACCAAATTTAGTACTTTCCGTACTTAAAAGTACGAATTTCAGAATTACCTCAATCCTACACTTCAAAAGTAGTTTTAATTCTGAATTTCAGAATTCCATCTCTATGCGTTCACTCACATCCAAATTGTACCAAATTTAGTACTTTTCGTACCCATAAGTACGAATTTCCAAAACTTCCTCAATCCTACACTCCAACAGTAACCATAATTCGAAATTTCAGGATTCCAACTCTGTACGTTCACCCAAATATAAATTATACCAAATTTAGTACATTTAGTACTTTCCGTACCCATAAGTATAAATTTCCAAAACTATTTTAATCCTACACTCCATCAGTAGCCTTAATTCGAAATTTCAGGATTCCAACTCTATCCGTTCACCCAAATATAAATTGTACCAAATTTAGTACATTTAGTACTTTCCGTTCCCACAAGTATGAATTTCCAAAACTTGCTCAATCCTACACCCCAATAGTAATCTTAAATCAAAATTTCAGGATTGCAGCTCCATCCGTTCAACTAAATTTAAATTGTACCAAATTTAGTACCATTTAGTACTTTCCGTACTCATAAGTACGAATTTCCAAAACTACCTCAATCCTTCACTCCATCAGTAATCTTAATTCCAAATTTCAGGTTTCCATGTCTATCTAAATCCAAATTGTACCAAATTTAGTACCATTTAGTACTCTTCGTACACATAAGTATGAATTTCCAAAACTACCCCCATATCTCAATCGTACACTTCTACGGTAATCTAAATTCCAAATTTCAGGTTTTCAGCTCTATCCGTTCACCCAAATCCAAAATGTACCAAATTTAGTACCATTTAGTACTTCTCGTACACATAAGTACGAACTTCCAAAATCATTTCCTTATATCAACTCCACTTCCCAACCTTGATTCCCACACCAAATATGAAGATTGTAGCTATATCTGCTCAAAATATGCAATTGGTACCAAATTTAGTAACTTTTCGTACACTTATAGGCCGACTTTCCAAAAACCCTTTGGTACATCTTTCTAAATCTCCATCAGTTACCCTCATTCCAAATTTCAGAATTCTAGCTCTTCCCGTTTGCCTAATACAAAGGGTACCATATTTAGTACCTTTTAGTACTTTTCGTACCCTTCTAGGTCGAATTTCCAAAAACCCAGCCTTATCTCACCCCTACACACCGACAGCAACCTACAGTCAAAATTTCAGCTTTCTAGCTTCAGCGGTTTCGTCTGGGCGATGATATGTCAGTCACTCACTCAGTAACTCAGTCACTCACTCACTAAGCTCTTTTATATATATAGATTATTTATTATTTATTATTTATTATTTATTATTTATTATTTATTATTTATTATTTATTATTTATTATTTATTATTTATTATTTATTATTTATTATTTATTATTTATTATTTATTATTTATTATTTATTATTTATTATTTATTATTTATTATTTATTATTTATTATTTATTATTTATTATTTATGATTTATTATTTACTATTTATTATAATTTCCGGATTCCAGCGCCATCTCTCCATCCAAATGCAATTTATACCAAATTTAGTACTTTCCGTACTTAAAAGTACGAATTTCAGAATTACCTCAATCCTACACTTCAAAAGTAGTTTTAATTCTGAATTTCAGAATTCCATCTCTATGCGTTCACTCACATCCAAATTGTACCAAATTTAGTACTTTTCGTACCCATAAGTACGAATTTCCAAAACTTCCTCAATCCTACACTCCAACAGTAACCATAATTCGAAATTTCAGGATTCCAACTCTGTACGTTCACCCAAATATAAATTATACCAAATTTAGTACATTTAGTACTTTCCGTACCCATAAGTATAAATTTCCAAAACTATTTTAATCCTACACTCCATCAGTAGCCTTAATTCGAAATTTCAGGATTCCAACTCTATCCGTTCACCCAAATATAAATTGTACCAAATTTAGTACATTTAGTACTTTCCGTTCCCACAAGTATGAATTTCCAAAACTTGCTCAATCCTACACCCCAATAGTAATCTTAAATCAAAATTTCAGGATTGCAGCTCCATCCGTTCAACTAAATTTAAATTGTACCAAATTTAGTACCATTTAGTACTTTCCGTACTCATAAGTACGAATTTCCAAAACTACCTCAATCCTTCACTCCATCAGTAATCTTAATTCCAAATTTCAGGTTTCCATGTCTATCTAAATCCAAATTGTACCAAATTTAGTACCATTTAGTACTCTTCGTACACATAAGTATGAATTTCCAAAACTACCCCCATATCTCAATCGTACACTTCTACGGTAATCTAAATTCCAAATTTCAGGTTTTCAGCTCTATCCGTTCACCCAAATCCAAAATGTACCAAATTTAGTACCATTTAGTACTTCTCGTACACATAAGTACGAACTTCCAAAATCATTTCCTTATATCAACTCCACTTCCCAACCTTGATTCCCACACCAAATATGAAGATTGTAGCTATATCTGCTCAAAATATGCAATTGGTACCAAATTTAGTAACTTTTCGTACACTTATAGGCCGACTTTCCAAAAACCCTTTGGTACATCTTTCTAAATCTCCATCAGTTACCCTCATTCCAAATTTCAGAATTCTAGCTCTTCCCGTTTGCCTAATACAAAGGGTACCATATTTAGTACCTTTTAGTACTTTTCGTACCCTTCTAGGTCGAATTTCCAAAAACCCAGCCTTATCTCACCCCTACACACCGACAGCAACCTACAGTCAAAATTTCAGCTTTCTAGCTTCAGCGGTTTCGTCTGGGCGATGATATGTCAGTCACTCACTCAGTAACTCAGTCACTCACTCACTAAGCTCTTTTATATATATAGATAGGATCTCCTATAAAAACTTCGATGTGTTACACGCGGAATGACAAATTTAATTATACCCACCATATTATGGTGTAGGTTAAATAATCCACGTTTATTGAACAAAATATATATTTTTATAAATCCACGTTTATTGAAAAAATATATGTAATTTTTAAATACAATTTTTTAAAAATCCACATTTATTGAAAAATATTTTTTTAAATATCCACGTTTATTGAAAAATATTTTTCTAAAAATCCACGTTTATTGAAACATATTTCTTTAAAAATCCACGTTTAATGAAAAATATTTTTTTCTAAAAATCCACGTTTATGGAAACATATTTTGTTAAAAATCCACGTTAATTGACAAATATTTTAATACAAATCCACGTTTATTGAAAAAAAAAAATTAAAAATTCCACGCAAAATCAAAAATTTACGTTTATTGAAACATATTTTTTTAAAAATTCACGTTTATTGAAAAACCATTTAAAAATCCACGTGTATTGAATAAATAATTTTTAAAAAATTCACGTTTATTGAAAAAAATATTTTTTAAAAGAATTCATGTTTATTAAAAAAAAATTTTAAAATGAAATTCACGTTTATTGAGAAAATATTTTTTAAAATATTAATGTTTGTTGAAAAAAATATTTTTTAAAAGAAATCCACGTTTATTGAAAAAAAATATTTTTTAAAAAATCCATATTTATTGAAAAAAAAATATTTTTAAAAATCCACATTTATTGAAAAAAATATTTGTTTAAAAAATCCACATTTATTGAAGAAATATTTTTTTAAAAAATCCACATTTATTGAAAAAAATGTTTAAAAGTCCACGTTTATTGAAAAAATATTTTTTAAAAATATTTAAAAAAACACGTCCATTTAAAAAATATTTTTATAAAAAATCACGATTATTAAAAAAATATATATTTTTTTAAATTTAGGTTTGAAAAAAATATTTTTAAAAGTATCTTCTTCTATTCGTTTGGCTTGAGGTCGCAAATAAAAAACAGATAAATTTTGTTTTTTGTTGTTGGTTTATTTTTCCCATACTCGTATTTCGACTATCTTCGATAGTCATCTTCATTTTTAAAAATATCAACGTTTTAAAAAAAATATATTTATTGAAAAAAATTAAAATTCCACGTTTATAGAAAAGATCTTTTTTTTATATTTTAGTTGTTTAGTTTTCAACTATTTTTTATATTTTTAAAAAATTTACTTTTATTAAAATTTTTAAAGATCCTCTTCACTATCGAAAATATATACTCATATACATATATACGCCCCCATAATTTAGTTATTTCTATTTGCATTCATTACTTCTAATTTTCCTTCCTTACTTTATGTAAATTTTTGTTATTAACTGTACGGATTGTATTTTTATTCCTTTCGATGCGACAAAAACAGAAAAGTAATATAATGAACATTTTGCATTCTCAGCATGTCAGCGAAAATTAATTTGCTGACATTAAAATCGTTGAAGTTGTGAATTTATAAATTCTGGAAGAAAGGGTTATCGATGGAGGAATGATAGAGAAAATTCGAATAAAAAAGGGGAAATACGTCAGGACATCCTACATTAGAGTACGATACAGATGCGCTTCAAACAGAGAAATATGTTATATAAAGACCTGTAGGAAAGTATATCGGATCAAATAATCAATTCCAAGATATGCAGGAGTATTTGCAGGCCATTGATACATATGTATATCCAAAGAACCAATATAAGGAAAAAATTAATTTTCAAGCCCTCGAAAGTTAGCATAAATATCCCCATCTTTCCAACGCCTCTAAGGTATGACATATGAAAATCTAATTTTATTTGTTGTTGTCATCACTCCAATTGTGATCTCCCCTATACCGTAATATTGTCTCCTTTCGTCGTAACAGCAAACAATGTAAATATTGTAAAAGAGAGTATTGAAAGAATAGTTTGTCATTGTATTTGACTTTTCTTCTGTTTTCAAGGAGGAAATTCTAATTTCTTCATCAACATTTGCATTATTAGTTTTTGAAGTGGAATTCTTTGTGTAATTGTAAACAGCAGGGAGGTTTAAATATTGATTTGCGCTTATTGCAACAGATGACATATAATTACTTAGAAAAAGTATGGAATTGGTACCCATATTAAGGTTAATAGATATGATGTTGTTATTATTTTTTAGGAAAAATAAAACAACATTATTTTATTTCACGAGTAACTCTTTATTAAATTGTGGTAATGCACAATTATAACCAAGATGATAACTAAAACTACTTATTTTAGTGTCTCTTATTTATATCAATAATCATAGAATGGAAAAGAGGAAATGGGCTCATTCGGCCAGACAAAATACCGGGAATTGTTTATTTGTTAAATAGCTGATAGTTCAATATTCACATTGACAAATTATAGCCAACCATGATCAAAGTGATACAAAGTAATTCCAATGAATTATTGGATCAACTTTGGTTGCGAAAAAGAACTGCATTTGCATATTAAGAATTTTATATGTGAATTATTGGGCAATTGCAAAAAGGTAAATTTCCAAAGAATTAATATTTGGTCGATTTTGATTGTTGCAAAAGTGCATGTTACTATTTGGACAATGAAAATAAGTGGCCTGATAAAATTTTGGGTAATTATTGGAAGACTGATTCGGATTGTGGCGGAAGTGTTACACGTGCCGGCATACAAAAGAAATTACATACATACATATGCTAATGTGTGTGTATGTGTTCGTTATATTGTGAATATTGGCGTGGCCGTAACTCCCCCAAATCCTCTTGTTCATTCTAGTATAGATAAGAAAAATAATGGATATAATGACAATAAATGCGCTTATGTTACTACTGATATTTAACATGTTATTACTATATAGTTTTCTGTTTACAAGTGTTATAGTGTCATTCAGTTTTAGTTGATTTAAATGTAGTTCTGGAAATGATTCATTATTCTCATTAACTTTTTGTATAAAATTTTCTAAAATAAACATTTCTTTGACATTAATTTTAAAGTTCTCGTACAATGAATGTTTTGTTTTTACATGACAATTTTCGAATTTTATAAGGAATGTTTTCATCTTTCCAAAGTTAACAGTAGTGTTACAATTAGTTTCAATTCTGCTATTATAATTTTTAAATATCTATAATCCAGGGTGTATTTCTTTTTCTTCCTCTATGCTTAAATCTTTCATTTTACATATTGGTTCTTCATTTTTTACAATTTTCTGTATGCAACAGTCTTTTGATTTTTGTAACTTTTTATATTCATAAAAATGTGTATTGTATACTTCATTATTGTGTATTAGAAAAGTATTATCATTGATAGCCAGTGATCTGTTGGATTTGTTCGGAATCGGTTCTATTAGAATTTCAGCAAATGTTTCGTTTAAAAATCTGGGAATTTGCAGAATCAACATAACTAAGTTCTGTCTGAATTGTAAATATACATTAGTATGTAGATATGATTCTATTTTATCCATGAGTTTGTATTCTTCTATTGTCAGTATGTTGGATGGTATCACTCCAAGTTTGGTGTTGAAAATAATATGTCCTATCTCGTCTACATGATTGGTCAACAAGATTAAATCATTATTAATTTTAAATATGTTCTCCAAGAATGTAGTTTCATCTTCGAGATTATGAATTCTATTTCCTATGTCTTTTCTAAACTGACTAATGTATGTTTCTATAGTGCGTTGTTGGTTGTTTATGTGTGTTGTTATGTTAGTTACTTCATTTGATAGTATCGTATTTAGATAGGCAAGTTTGTCAATTTCTGACGATGTCTCGTTATTAAGGGTGTCTATTCGGGAAAAATGGTTCAGTATTTTTTCTTCGTCTTCGCTGTCCATTGTTCCGGTAACGTATTTTAGTCCCTTCCCTAATATGTTAATAATACCACGTTTCTGTCTAAATTTAGGTATAAGGTTATCAATTTTTGTCCTACAAAGGTCCATGCTTTTCTTGACGCTTTCTAATAGAGGAGTTACATTAGTGTATGTATTGGATAATTTTTGAATATTGTAGTTTATCTTATTTGCCGTGTCTATGTATTTAGTTGTGTTGATCACATGTATAATTTTTATGTAGTAGTCTATTATATCTACGTCTTTTATTTTTATGGGAAGATATCCGTGATTGTTGCTTAGGTCCTGTACGTTCAATATTTGTAGGTCAACTGTACCCAGTAGGAGTAGAATAATTATAGGTTTCATCATTTCGTTTCTTAAAATAAGGGAGGAATTATTGAAAAGCCTTTTTCCTTTTAATATGGGATTTATAATATATATGTCCGTTTTTAGTAATGACATGATTTTCATCGAGTTCCTCCACATTAACATTTCGAAACTTTGAGTGATTTTTCCCGCCCCGATCCTGTTTTATATAGACATCACCGGTGCGGACTTCGCAGTTTTCACGATTTTGATTAATTTTATTTATTGATTTTTGTTTCGCATTCTGCAGTTTTTCTTTTATAGTAGGGTACCTATCTTGTCCTATTTTCCCGTTTATAAAGTCTGAGGGTCTACATCCCGTTGTCGAATGTATGGTATTGTTGTAAAACGAGATTATTTTGTATATTTTTTCTTCTACGGTATCGATCTCTTTGTCGGCATCGTGCCTGAGGATCCGTATGTGTTCATTTATCGTGTTGTGTAGTCTTTCAACGTCGGAATTGGATGAATGATTGTTATTTGATGTGAAGTGAATTTCTATATTATTTTCCTTTAGGAACTCTAAAAGGGGTAAAGCTTTAAATCCTAACTCATTATCTGTAACAATTTTCTTTATACTTCCCATAATACCTAAGTACTGAGTCAGTGCTCTTCTAAATTCAATCCATGTTCGATTTTCAATTTTGATTGCCTGTGCAAATTTGCTGAATTTATCGATAAATGTTAGAAACAAGGTTTTTCCTAAACTGTAAAATACGTCTATGTGTATTATTTGTCCTGGTCCGTCTGGTGTTTCGGTGATTTGAAGTTTTGGTTTTATGGGGTTCCTATCGTATTTTTCTCTATTACAGATGTCGCAATTATTTATGAATTGCGTTATTCGTTTTCTGAGCTTCGGATGATAGATACTGAATTTCAGTTGCTGGAAGTTTTCATTTATGCCTCTGTGATTATTTTTCGTATGTTCCTTTTTTATGTGTTCCGCAAGTTCATTTTCATCAGTAATATCTGTGAGAACGTTAGTGCATTTAACAATTTTGAATGTTTGGCTTTGTCCAAAGTAGGTTGAAATTGTTCGGTCAAATGTTTCATTGGTATCCGCATCTTCAATAAATACAGCGTTCAGATTTTTGGGATCAAAGTGGTTTTTAACTATCGTCAGAATGGTTGATTCGTCGAATAGTCGTGCAGTGATCGTCTTTCTATTGTTATTGAAAATTTTCTGGTTTCTTATTTTTAATGACCCTGACCCTATTTTCCGAAATATTATTTGGTTTCGGTACATATTTATAGGAACATTCTTTTCCGTAATCCCATTGATATTAAATAATTCAATGAAGCCTATTTCAGGTTTGATGCGTGAAAGTGCATCGGCATTTCCATTATTTGTGCCCTTTTTATACTTTATATTGAAATCAAATTCTCCTAGTTTCAATCTCCACCTAACAAGACGTGAGTTTGGTTCCTTTATTGAAAAAAGCCATTGCAGAGGTTGGTGGTCAGTAAGGATTGTAAACTTCCTTCCAAATAAGTATGGTCGAAAGTATTTCACTGCCCATACTATTGCGAGAAGTTCCTTTTCTATGGTGCTATAATTTAATTCGTGATCGTTTAATGTCCTGCTTGCGTAACATATTGGATGGTTGTCTTGTGATAAGACGGCACCTAACGCAAAGTTACTTGCGTCCGTATTTAGAATAAATGGTTTAGTAAAATCGGGATATGCTAGTATAGGATCGTTAACGAGTAGAGTCTTTAGCGTCTCGAAACTTTTACGGTATTCAGTATTATTTATGTCGATTTTAGCGTCTTTCTTTAGATAGCTCGTCATGGGTTTCGCTATTCTGGAATAATCCTTTATGAATTTTCTATAATATCCACTTAGTGCCAAGAATTGTTTAATTTGTTTTGGACTTTGGGGAATTGGATATTTCATGACACATTCTATTTTTTTAGGATTTGGTCTAATTCCTTCTTGAGTTACAACGTGTCCAAGGAATTCAGTTTCGCGTTTGAGGAATTCGCATTTGTCGAGTTGTATTTTCAAATTTGCAGATTTGAGCCGATCTAGTACCAAGCGTAAGGAATTCAGGTGTTCATCCAGGGATGTCGAGAAGACAATTATATCGTCTAAGTATACTAGGCACACCTTATTAAGTAGATCTCCTAAAATAGTATTCATAAGGCGTTGGAACGTGGCCGGGGCGGTTTTCAGCCCAAATGGCATACGAAGAAATTCATAGTGCCCTCCTTCGACTGAAAACGCCGTTTTATGTATATCTTTATCCGCGATTTCTACTTGATGAAATCCCTTTGCGAGATCAAGAGTAGTAAAGTACATACTTCTGCCGAGTTTGTCGAGGATTTCATCTATGTTTGGTATGGGGTAGCGATCGTCTATAGTTTTCTCGTTTAGTTTACGGTACTCTATCACTAGTCTCCATTTCTTCTGTCCGCTCGCATCATGTTTTTTGGGTACTATCCAGATTGGAGCAGAATATGGTGAATTTGATGGTCTAATTAATTTATTTTCTAGCATTTCCTGAATTTGTCGGGTCACCTCATCCTTGTGTATGTACGGGTAACGATACGTTTTGGAATGGATAGAAATGTCGTCAATAGTATTAATTTGGTGTTTAATAGCGTTTGTGAAAGTTAGGTTGGAGTTTGTCTGATAGAACAATGGGGAATATTTGCTTATTAAATGTGTAAATTTTGATTTTTCCTTGGAATTTAAATGGTTCATTCTGATTTGGTTTAATAATGGTAAGTCACTACTAATTTCATCCTCTGTCATGTAATAGTTTTCCATAGTTACTGGCCATGAATTTCCAGGTTGCACATTGATTATTCCAGGACATTCGATATTTGTGTCTGTTTCGACCTCGAAATTTTGGGAATTGTATATTCCTTCCTTAAGGATCAATTCTCCGCTGTGAGAACGGAAATCTGTAATGTGTGTTAGTCCGCACTCTACAGTGGTGACAAATTTAATGGTACGGGTACTTGGAAACTTAAGGGGAATAAGTTGGTTATTTATTTTCAAAATGTTTTGATCGTAATCTAGAGTTGCTTTGTATTTACGCAAAACATCATTCCCGATGATGCCATCGTATGTGTCATGAAATTTACACTCGATTAAATAAATCCAGTCCTGTGGGTTCCCTAACTCAGAAAACATTGGTACTTTATATACGGTGTCAGTTTTTACGTTACTTTGTAGTGTTTTGATATTCAATGGGGGAACATTGATTTTCCACTTGGGATTACATAAACCTGGGTTAACAACACTGTGCAACAAAATGGAGCTCAAAGTCTGGGGGGTGGAATATTCCTATTGGAGATGAAAGCCCTTGGTGAGTATATACAGAACCCCGAAGGACAGATTCGCCGTGAGTCGAACTTTCGCGATATGGCGTGATGAAGTTTTTGCTAGAGACCCTGTAAGCCATCAGGTATTAGCGTTATATCTTTGTTCACTGTTGCTTTAGCTTATTTTTGAGATGATATGTCCTCAATCAAATCGAATGGGAATTATTTTCGTAGAGCACTTCGACCTTCTAACTCGCTTCCTTCAATGTCCTTTTCGTCCTTTATTTTAAGAGCCGCTATAAAAGTACCACAAAATGACGTTTTTCAGCTTCGAAATGTTCTGCAAAAATGTCGGCCAGAAAATTTTAGGTACGGCTCTCATTGACAACTAATCGCTTTTGTCGCGCCATATCGCGAAAGTTCGACTCACGGCGAATCTGTCCTTCGGGGTTCTGTATATACTCACCAAGGGCTTTCATCTCCAATAGGAATTTTCCACCCCCCAAAATTTCGGTTCACAGTGCAATCGAATGTGTGGCACCAGTATCTATTAGGAATTTTAGGTCGTTTTTTAATATTATATACGGTAGTTCGGCGGAGAGGCTACTAAAGGAAAAATTTTGAATGTTTTCATTGTTATATTTGAATGGAGACGGATGGTCGTCCACCGGTTCGGTTATGTTGTCGTCATTTTTATCAAAATTTTGTTCTAACAATTCATCTTGGAATATGTATGATTCATCGGAATTTTCGACGAGGTTGACGTCCATAGGTTCAGGGGCTGGTACATTATTTTCCTTTGGGACGTACTGATGATTGTTAAATTGTCGTTGCTGAATATTCGGATTTGGGTTACCCTGGTAGGTTCGGTTGGGATAATTAGGATTATTCTGTCGCAAATTTTGGTTATTAAATTGTCTGTTGTAATTCTGATATGTTCGTCCGTCTGCTTGTACCTTTGTGTTATTGTCTGTCTTAATCTTATTATTTGATTTGACTGGTTTTACGCTGTAATACGCGTATCCTGACTTAAATAATATTTCCATTGCGTCCTCTAGGCTGCTTGGATTACGACAGGCCAGAATAGTTTTCATGGGTTCTGGTATTTTTTCTTTAAAGATATTCAAGGCGCTTTGCATATTATTTAAAGCGATTTGACTAGCTCCTGCGTTATTACCAATGATCATGCTGCTTTTATTGTTCAGACTCCTCAACCTATCTTTGATTTCATTATAAAAATCAAGTGTGTTTGTTTTAAAAGTAACTGATCTCATACGGTCAAATAGATCTTCTACGCTATACTTCTCCCCGAAGTTATTCATCAATATATTTTTTATATCGGTCCAGGACTGAGCATGGAAATTGATTTCAATGGTTTCCCTAGCTTTTCCCCTAAGACGACCTTTGATTAAATCAGAAAATACAAGTTGAGACATTTCATCGTATTGCCTGAGAAGCGGATGTATCCTGTCCACTAATGTTACAAAGTTGTATAGGTCTCGTTTGTCTCCGTCGAATTCGGGAAGTCTTTCAAGGTATTTGATAGGGTCAAGTGATATTGTTGGG